>NC_050446.1:102231071-102381539 GCF_903995425.1 Onychomys torridus
GTTATTATTTCTTTGTTTAGTGACTTTTCCTTTTATACCATTTGGGATTTTTATTTGCTAAGTGTTTTTCTAGTTACTTTTCCGGTTGTGGTAATAAATACCTCAACAAGAGCAAGTCAAAGGAAAAAGACTTATTTGAGCTCACAATTTGAGGGTACAGTCTACCATGGCAGGGAAGTCCTGGCTGCAGGACATTGAGGCACCTGGTCCCATTGCACTCACATTTAGGAAACACAGCATGATGAATGCTTGTGCTCAGCTAGCTTCTGCCCAAGCCCCAAGCCCAGGGAACCATGCTGCCCTTCTTTACAGTGATTCTTCCCACCTCACTCAACCAAATCAAGGTGATCCCTAAGAGGCACACCTAATCTAAATACACACCCCCCCCCCAGGTGTGCCAGGAGGCTTGTCTTCCAGGTGATTCCAGATGCTGTCAAGTTGACAGTCAACACCATCACACTAAGCCTTTGCACCCCATCCCCACCCCAACATGGCGTGCCAGCGCATCCCACTGTGAAGATCGTTGGTGCAGGTGACGTTGGTGCAGGTGATGCTCCTCAGGCCTCTGCCGGGCCAGGGTGGCAGTGAGAACGGTTCTCATGCCTCGGGGGAAAAGCTGCAGCTTTGAATTTAGAAGGCAAAGCTTGATTCTGGTTTGGGGCACGGGGCAGGAGAGTGAGGTCTAGATGTGTGTGCATTCCTCCATTTTCAGTTGTTTTGTGCCTGTTTTCTTAGGCTAACTGAACGGCCACGTTTTTGTGTGTTTCCGTGTCGTTTCCGTTAACAGCCATCCATTTTCCCACTTGCTTGTCACACCTGCCTTTCAAAGTTTCAGGTAGGAGTTACTAGGTTTTCAAAAAGTTGAGTAAATATTTACTCACTCACACACACACACACACCCCACATGCACATACATGTACACACACACACATGCACACACAGACACACGTATGCAGTTCTTTTCCTAAGCACAGTTGTGTGATTTTCTTCCACTCTCTAACACATTAATTTCCAGGCATCCAGGACCAAGCCTGCTGACACAGACTCAGTAATGACACATGGGTTGCTGCTTTTCTTCCACGTCCTGCCTGGCTGTCTTTTGTCCCCTGTTGGTAGGAATGTCAAAGAAGAGGTGAGGGCTGCAGTCCAGGGGCTATGAAGCCTGCCCTTGGCCTTGATGAAGCCGCCCATCCTTGCTTGATCACTGGGTGGGAACACCTCTCCCTGCTGAATGGCTGGTTCCCTGCCAGCACTACAGAGCCTGAGTTCACAGTGACTTCAATCTTGACGTTGAGTTTAGGACACTGAAATGCCATTTAAAGGCCACAGATGGGAGATGTTTCACTCTGAGCTGTTAACATCAGCAGCACCTGGCAGTCCGTGCCGACTCATTGGTGCTACGAGCATGGCTGACATCTTTCCATACATCATCACGTCATCAAACTTGACCCCTAGAGGACCAGAGAAAACACTAGCCTTCCTGATTCAGTGGGCTGGGGCTGAAGAATTTGTGCTTCTCATGAGTTCCTTGGGCAGGCTAATACTTAGCATTTAAATTAATCTGTGTAAATGACCCCTATGAAGCAGGGAATGTGGTCCACATTTCACAGTAAGGAGTCAGTGGTAAAGGTCAAGGGACTTGGCCCCATAGCTCCTGCCTATTCACCGTGAGCAGCTCCTATCTCAGCACAGTTAGCTTTGCAAAGGAAGTAGGGAGACATACTGAAGAGCCTAAGGAAGTGCTGGGGAGCAGGAAGAGCCGAAGGAAGAGCCAAAGGAAGGGGGAATCTATGTGAAGGACCAGCCTGAGAGGGTGCTGGGGGTAGCATGGAGGCCCTGGCTTCTCAGGAGGAAGCCTCCAGGAGAGCAGGGAAGGGGCTAGAGAAATGTGCTCTGTGGGTCATTTTCTCCATACCCAGTCATCTCTGCTATTAAACACATCATGGCTCTATGTGGTAAGCGGTCTACACTGAGGCTGTTTATGGGAGAGGCTGTCTATACCACAGATGTTTGTGTGATCCCCTCACACCATGGCACTGCTTATAAGAAAGTCTTTGCATGCCATGACTGTGTGGGTACTACCTTGCCCATGATGTAGCATTCTGTGGGGAACACTCCCATTCTGCTGTGACTCTGTGTGAGTGCCACACACTCTCTATGTTGTGACTGTAATAGTGACTTTCTCTGTACTGTGACTATGTGAGTGGTGTTCTCTCTCTCTGGAGGGTTGGCAGTGTAGAGATATGTCCAGTGAGGTTGTAGATGGGTAGTTTCTTTGGCCAAATTTTTTTTTTTTCCCCGAGACAGGGTTTCTCTGTGTAACTTTGCCCTTTCCTGGAACTCACTTGGTAGCTCAGGCTGGCCTTGAACTCACAGAGATCTGCCTGTCTTTGCCTCCCGAGTGCTGGGATTAAAGGTGTGCGCCACCACCGCCCGGCACCCCCTTGGCCAAATTTCACTGACATTTTTTATGGCTTTTATAGTATTTGAAATATTCAAATTATTTTAAAACACAGGCATTTTTTTCATAATAAATCTCCTAGTGTCAGCTTTTCTTGAGAAACTGGGAGCTCTGTTTTAGAGGTTGTAGCTGCCCCCGAGAAAGCACCTGGTCATGGCACCTTCAGCACAGGCCTTGGTTTGTACTGTCACTGGTTTAGAAAGGTCTAGACTTGGAACACCTTCCACTAGGGTAAATGACTGGAGTTTACTGGAGTTCACTTTGCTCCTGCCAGCCGTCTGTGTGTACAAGGACTGTGGTGGGATGCGTTTTTTGGAACACCCACTTCCTGGTAATCCATGGACTTGGAAGGGAATCTCCCCAGCACCTTCTGTGAGAATTTAAACCATTTCTCTCTCTTTTCTCTTTTTTAAAAAATTATAATGTGTTTTCAGAATGTGATTTTATAAATGATTATTTTACAAGGGCCACGTTGTTTGCGTAGTGCTTTATAGGTTATATCTGGCCGCAGCTGGAGCACTTCTGGGTGTTTTATGGCAAATTATTCTCAGATTACCCTTTAATGCAGGAGGGGCTGCCTGTTGTCTGAGCTCCCTGGGTCATACAGAAAGCCCAGCCTTGATACAAAACAGCTGTCTGTGTTCCAAGGAGGAACACTTCAGACAGAAACAGAAGGGGAAAGGTTTTCTTAGCTGGTGGGGGTTTTGAAAAATGTTTAAGTTATTCTTTCCTTGCCATTAAAATGTGATTTAATTTTGTTACCAACAAATTGTGTAAATCTAAGAGAGAAGCACTGTAAAAGGGGTCTCTTAAGAGTGGCCTGGCAATACTTACAGCGTGTCCTGGGGGGGTGCTCCCCAGGGGGGCCAGCACAAAACTCCTGCTGACCTCCATGTCCCTGGGCCTCAGTCCGGCTGGGCCAGGGTCAGAGGGCAACCCCCAGACCTCCCTCCCCTTTCTCCTCTGGGCCCCTGCTGAGACCAGCAACAAAGGGGCCAATTGTCTGAGGCACCCCCCTGTCTGAGGGGCTCTAGGAGCCTTTCTGAATGCCAAAGTGTATCCATGCACGTTGGAGTGTATGTGTGTCTATACATATGTATATGTATGTATGTACACATGTGATGGTTCTTGCCTACATGTGCATGTAACATCTGTGCAAACGCATGCATTCACACATATGCACATTTGAGCAAGCATGTATGTGTATATACACTGTGAAGATATGTGTGAGTGTATATACATGTGTGCACATGTATGTGAATGGATGTGTCCATATGCACATTAATGCATTTGGGTGTGCATGTGTGTGTGAGTGCATGAGATGCACCCAAAAGCATTTCTGAGTCATTAGTGCATCTAAGCAGAGCCAGTGGCCTCAGAAGCTGGACTGGCCAATGGCGGCTCCTAAGGCTGAGGGAATAAAGGAGCTGGCTCACTTCTCAGCAGGTTGCACCGGCTGCCTTTATGTGGTGTTTTCTCTGGTATGGAAAGCTTAGAGCTGTTTCTGCTCACTTGCTTTCCCTGGAAGAAGTGGGGAGAGCAGGCATAAGCAGTCTCCTCACGTAGCCTGATCTGACCTGGGCTTCCAAGCTAGACCCTCCAGAGATTGTCTGCTCCCTTCCTGTCCCTTCCCGGGGTTGTCTGATTGGATCCAGTACATCTGTGTATGACCATCATGAGCTGTCCCGTCCTCATCAACACTGTGAATTAGGGCTCTTTCCTGTGTCCCATCGTTCTGGTCCCTAACACAGACTGTTCACAGAGGTCTGCAGGGACCGGTGGCTGGGCTAGCCTTGGGTATATGCCAACCCTGTCTGATGGAGTCTGCAGGGCTCAAATTTCCTTCTTTACTAAAATTGTCGTTCTAAAAACATCATCAAAACCCATTTGACTCTGAAGCTGGGGAGTGAGAGGGAAAATGCTCGAATTCTCTGGTCTACCTCGTCAGTAGTTCTTCCCGGCTCCGGAATAGCTTTCCACTTTCTTTCCCTTCTGTCTCCCCGCCCCCGCCCCGTTTCCTCTCTGCTCCCAGCAAGGGCTTATCTTTCAACTGTGGAAAAGCCACCAATTAAACTTTACTCCAAAGCTTATCAAAATATTCAGTTGGTAAAATTATCTTATAATTAGTTGAACTGTAAGCCAAAAGTCTTTAAACCGAAGGAAATGTAACGTGACCCGGTGTGTTGCTCATCCCCACCTTGGCTGCAGCCGCTGCATTTCATTCTTTCCCCTGTGTTTCCTCCTTGTTCTGTGTGCTCTTAATGGTCCCTGAGGTCTCAAAGAAAATACACTACAAGTTTAGCTGAGGTAGATAATGGAATAAATTCAGTTAAGTATAAGATCAACTTGATTTTTAATATTTCTTGCATGCACATTTATATACTCTTGTGTGCATGCATGTTTATGTGTGTGTGTGTGTGTGTGTGTGTGTGTGTGTGTGTGTGTATTTGTTGGGGGATGGGCATTGGTGTAGAGGCCAGGAGACAGGTGCTGTTCACCTGTTCTTTCTATCTATCTATCTATCTATCTATCTATCTATCTATCTATCTATCTATCTATCTGGCCAGGTCTTTTTCAGGCCTGGAACTCACCATATAGGCTAGATCGACTGACCATTGAGTCCCAGGAACCTGCCTTGTCTGCTCCTTCCTGACATGAGGGTTACAAGTGACTGCTACCATATCCAGTTTTTTGGGTTTTTTTTCCCCAGAGCTGACGATCAAACCCAGGGCCTTGTGCTTGCTAGGCAAGCACTCTACCACTGAGCTAAATCCCCACCCCCCATATCCAGTTTTATTTTAGTGTGGTTTCAAATGGGTATTGAACTCAAGTCCTTCTGCTTGCAAGATAAGCACTTTATCAACTGAGCCATCTTCTTAGTCCCTGCATGCATTTTTTCCCCTGTAAACTTACGCCTACTTTCCTGGGTTTGCTGATGTCTCACCATGATTGGGTCTGTATTTTGGATGGCTGCAGTATTATGCTGAACTATTCTGGAGCTGTGCTGTTCCAAGGATATCCAGGGGATTCTGCAGTGTGGCCAGCTGGACAGCAACTGGGCCTTCTTCTCTCAATTATTTCAGTTTGCTCTCTTTCCCCTTCTCTGTTCTTCACTCTTTCTATAATCCCATGGCCTGGAGTCCCTCCTGCCATCTTGCAGCAAATGTGGCAGCATCGGACATGTCATCTGTCACCCTCTCTCCCAACTCTTCTGGAGGACAGCAAGGAAACATGGATGTTTTTGAGGGTCTTCAGGTACAACTTAGGCGTTCATACAGAAACAATATGACAGGTGGTACCCAGGTTCTCAGTTACTGTGAGCTTCTAAACTGTGAATCCCATGGCTGGGCATAAGAGGGCTCAGGAGACTTACATAGGCTCACTGGACAGTGATTATTACCTTTTCTATAATGAAGTACTTCCAAAGTTCTAAAAGCAAATTGAAAATTAGTTTTGGGATGCACTAATGTTTTCATAGATGGGCATTACAGATAGTGCCAGTACAGTAGTTAATACTGATAGACTTTTCTGTATTTGTCAGAGAGTAGGCACTGCATTTATACAGCTATAAACACAAATGTAGAAAACTTCTCTATCCTTACATTATTCTCGAGAGGAAACAATGGTTCTGCTCATTTTAAAATTAGGAAACTGGCATCAAGAGCCTCAATAACTTCCTGTTGCAACTGAACTCAGCCTGCTACCTTGTTTTGTCATCTACTGTTTACCTGCGGGAACTGGCCAAGGTCATGCCTTATGATTTTGACCATGTATATTGGAGAGGTTTCTGTGATACTTCCACAGAATAAAGAAGAAATCATAGCCAGGTGGTGGTGGTATATTCCTTTAATCCCAGAACTCGGGTGGCAGAGCCAGGCAGATCTCTGTGAGTTCAAGGCCAGCCTGGTTTACAGAGTAAGATCCAGGACAGACTCCAAAACATCACAGAGAAATCCTGTCTCAAAAAAACAAAAAAGAAAATCACAAGGTTTCATCTCAACCTCCTGTTGCTGCTGCCTCCAGCTGCCACACATACTATCTCTTGAAGTTACATTTCCATGTTGGCCTTGATTTCTCTACTGTCTTTAGAATGAAGCTTGACTGGCCTTGAGCTGATGGGATCCCCATAAAGGCTAAGCTAATCCCCAGGAAAGCTCTGGCCCAGGTGTTCAATCCCTCCGTGGTCTGGGGTCTATGTATTGGCCCCTGTGGAAGGGGTGACGAGGGGACCTACTCTTGGCTTTGCTGTCCTAATGCAAACCTTGGTATCAGCTGCATGCTGACACCCCACCCTTCCACTGATCCACAATGCAATGTTCTTGGCCTTCTAAAGGCCCTTTCAAAATATGATGATCCTTTAAGAGCGAAGTTGAAATCAAGGAGCTATCATTAAAGGTATTATTTGTGAGACAACAGGACCCATTAGGAACTGTATTAAGATTTATATTTATTATGTGTATGACTGTTTGTCTGCTTATGTATGTATATGCATCATGTATGTGACTACTGCCCACAGGGGCCAGAAAAGGGCACCAAGTGGCCTGGAACTGGAGTTGAGCTGGTTGTGAGCCCCCCATGTCAGTGCCGAGAACTCTGCAAGAGTGGCCAGTGCCCTTAACCACTGAGCCATCTCTCCAGCCCCAGACATTAGGAAATGTTTAAAACTGATTGGCCACAATGAATTAATTTTCTTGTGAATTCAGCATGTTCTTTATCTTATTTAATTTGTACTTTTCCTCTTTTTTTCTTAATTACAGCTTGGACTGACGATAGCCATCCGCTATAGCCACAGGTAAAGCTTCAAAATTTTTTTTTATTTTTAAAGCAATGTGCTTGTGGTTTAGAGGTTTTGGTTCTCTTAGGTCCTGAAGAATTTTGAGGTTTGTGGTTTATTTTGGTTTCTTTCATGGCGGCTGCTTTTCCATGATGTGGGCAGCACAATTGAAATTGCTATTTGGAGGACTATGCGGTGGTAGTGGGCTGGTTTTAGTTTTTTGCTTGTGGACGCGCGCCTCAACCTTGTAGTGGGGCTTCAGCCTCCCTAGCCCTGGGGTCACTCCACTCTGCCGTCAGTGTTGTTAACACACAGTCTGTCTCACTTGTGGCTCAGCTTGGCCTGTCGACTTAGGATCCCCCTGCCTCAGCTTTCAAAGTGGTCAGATCCCAGGTGTGACCACTGTGCCAGCAACATTTTCTGAATGACACAAAGATGAGAAACTCTAGGTTAGGGCACAGATGTGATTTCTGTGTTGAGCCTGAGTCTGAGGACCCGAGTTAGGGAGTTTTACCTGTGAAGCCAGGCCAGGCCTGTTTGTGGAGCCCTTTCCCGCCCACCAAGCCCCTCTTGTGCCTCCTCTGACTGTATTTGGCAGTGGTAAAGTGCGTCTGTTTTGTTTGGTTTCACGATTTCCACCTTGGTGCTAATCACATCATGTCAGTGAAAAGAAACCATTATTTTCTCGTGCCATGGTTACAATCGTGTTCTATGAATGTTTGTTTCCAGAAGCATTCTTTCCTATTTGTGTGCATCAAGACATAGTGTGCTGAATGAACTGAAATGAAGGGCTGATAAGCAGCGCCTTCCTGCTCTCATGCACACTGTGTTCGCGGCTTCCCCCAAAGCGCCACCCTCAGATCAAAGTCTTGCAGCTCAGGTCTATCTGGTCATTCATTGCTCTGCGAACAACCCAAAGGAATATCGGGTGTCAGAACAAATTTCCATCCTGAAAATACGTGTTACACGTTGTGTGTATAGTTTTGATCTAAGTATGAGACTCAGACGGCTGCTGAGAAACAGCATGGGTATGGGCAGGAAGAGGGCAGGAGTGGACTTGAACTTCTTGTGTGAGAAGAAAGGTGGTTTTAGGAGACATGTCTGGAGCAGGTGGAAGAAGCTGGCAGGGGTAAAGTGGTATCTTCCCCTTGCCTGTCACATGGGCTTATGGCTGTGGTCCCACAACAAAAGGCAGGTATTGAGAGGACAATGTACACATTCATTCAAGATGTTTTCTGTGAGTAGGAGCTTTCTTTTCTTTTCTTTTTTTTCTTTTTTTTTTTTTTTTGTGGAGCTGAGGATCGAACCCAGGGCCTTGTGCTTGCTAGGCGAGCACTCTACCACTGAGCTAAATCCCCAACCCCAAGTAGTAGGAGCTTTCATAAGGAAACAAGGACCTAAAGTGAAGAATTTGATTAGACAGGGATGTGAACTAGAACAGGTGCTTCTCAACCTGGGGTCCAGACCCCTTTGGGAGTCACATATCAAATATCCTGTGTATCAGACATTATGACTCATCACAGTAGCAAAATTACAGTTATGAAATAGCAACAAAATAATTTTATGGTTGGAGGAACTGTGTTAAAGGATCTCAGCATTAGGAAGGCTGAGAAGCACTGATGGAGTGGGAATAAAGTGATGGACCTTTTTGCTCAGATCTTTGCTGTGCTCTGGTGTTTTCACAGGTCAGGATGTGCCTTTGGGAATGAGGAGGGCATCTCTAAAGAGTCCTATGATTTGTTTTGGCCATCTTCTCTTCTGTGATTTTTCTCATGCTAAGATGCCATATTTTGCTTGTGTGTTTCTGAGTCGAGTGTGTGAATGGTGTTTGGATGGTGTGTGCACACATAGAAACACTTCTCCTAGGAAGCGTGCTGTCCCCTCATCAGCACAGCTAGGTTGTTACAGCTAATGGGACGCATCTCACTGTGCCCTTAAGACACGTGGTATGCGCAACACTGAGCTTTAGGCTATTCAGTCAATGGGAAGCTGGGTAGATTGTATGGGGGCAGGGCGTGTTGGAAATATCAAGTGAGGGTGCATACCTTTCATTCCAGCAGTTGGGAGTCAAAAGCAGGTGATCTACAAAGAGAGTCTCAGGACAGCCAGGTCTGTTACACAGAGAAAGCCTGTCTCAAGAAAACAAAACAAAACGAAACAGAACATGAATGTTCTAAATGTAGACTGCTCTAGAATGTGGTGTGTGTGTGTGTCTGTGTATGTTTCTGTGTGTCTGTGTGTGTGAGAGAGACACAGACAGAGACAGAGACACAGACATAGATAGACAGCAGAGACATAGAGAGACATAGAGACAGACAGACACAGACAGACAGATAGAGGCAGAAAAAGAAGACCATACCTTACATTTCTTCTCTCAAGCACTACCACATTCACTTAAAATCTGTGGCAGGCTGAATCTTCCAAAGATGGTAGTCTGGTTTCATTTCTGCTGCTGTGGTAATATATCCTGACAAAATACCACTTCAGGAGGGTTCTTTCAGGTTCAGGTTATAGTCCGTTATTGTAGGGACATTAAGGTGGCAGGGGCTTGAAGCATCTAGTCCCATCATACCCACAGGGAAACGCAGAGAGGAAAGAGTACGCTCTGTGTTCAGCCAGCTTTCTCTATTCTTACACGGTCCAGGACCTCAGACCAAGGAATGGTGCCACCTCCATAGACTAGGTCTTCCAGTCAAGAAACTCTGGTCTTGCTCAACCTGGGGTCACATGTAGAGGGTATAATCCAGTTCCATGGCTGCCTGCCATCACTTATCTCTCACTTATCTGACTGGTATATTCTACAGATCTTAGGTTTTGAACAAGCAGTGCTAACGGCTTATCTCTGCTTTCACAGAGTCTGGAGCCTCTGCTGGAAGGCTTGAGGGCTGGGGGCCCTGTTGTAGGAAAACTGAGATTTGCTTCTCTGGAGGGAGGGGCCAGATGAGGTTTTTGTCATGATATTTTGTCACTGCAGCGTAAATAAAGCTAGGAACCCACTCTTTGGAAAGTACAGTTTGCCACAGAGTCTTAGTGAGTTGAGGCAAGAAATGTAAGATAATATCTTTTCTACACAGCGCTTGCCTGAGCGATGCCCAAAGGTACTTGTGGGGCTCAAGAACAGATGCAAATCTTAGAGGAGCCAAAGGAGGCAAAGGAGGCTTTGCAGAGGAAGTGTCTCCCCAATTGTTCTCATTCCCCTGATGCCAGAAAGCAAGACAGAAGCCTCGCTGGCTCAGGAGACAACCCTGGCGGCTGGTCACATGGATGCCGTAGAATGCATGGGTTTTACATTATTGTTTAGTGTTTATTTGGAGGCGAGGCGGCATTGGTGTAGGGTCAAAAGTAAGGTATCATGTGAATTCTGGTCATTTCCAATTGCCTTTACAATTTTAGTAGTGCCCCGCCCCCGTCCCTGTCTCTCCCTCTTCCTCTCCCTTCTTTCCTTCCTTTTTTTTTGTTTTTACATCCTGTCTGCAGTTCCCCCTCCCTTCTTTCCTTGTACCCCACCCCTCACCCCCACTCTGCCCCACCATCCACTTACTCTCCAGTTCTCTTCAGAAAGGGCAGGCCTCCCATGGATATCAGCTAGCCGTGGTGCATCAAGTTGCAGTGAGACTAGGCTCTTCCTCTCCTATTAAGGCAGGATGAGGCAACGCAGCATGAGGAAAGGGTCCCAAAGGCAGGCAGCAGACTCAGACAGCCCCTGCTCTCACTGTTAGGAGTCCCACAAAAGGACCAAGCTACACAACTGTCACATCGAGGGGCTAGGCCAGTCCCATGCAGGCTTCCTGGTTGTCACTTTTGTCTATGTGAGCTCCTATGAGCCCAGGTTGATCCTGTGGGTTTTCATTTTTTTTTTTCTTTCTTTCTTTTTTTTTTTTTTTTCCCAGAGCTGAGGACTGAACCCAGGGCCTTGCGCCTGCTAGGCAAGTGCTCTACCACTGAGCTAAATCCCCACCCCAGATCCTGGTTTTTTTTTTTTTTTTCCTGTGTTACCTCTGACACCACTGACTCCTACAATCCTTCCTCCCCACCTTCCGCAGGATTCTCTGAGATCTGCCTTATGTTTGGCTGTGGATCTCTGCATCTGTTTCCAGCAGTTGCTGGGTGAAGCCTCTCCGTTGACAATTGGACTAGACCCCAGTCTATAAGTATTGCAGAATATCCTTAGGGATCATTTCATTGATTTTCTTCTTCTTTTTTTTTTGCCAGTTGTGTTTGGTTCTATCCCAGGTCTCTGGGCTATCTTGTCTCTGGGTCCTGGCCCTCAGGGATGAACTCCCTCTCATGGTATGGGTCTCAAGCTGGGCCCATCATTAGTTGGTCACTCCCACAATTCTGTGCCACCTTTACCCAGCACATCTTGTAGGCAGGACAAATAGCAGGTTGAAGGTTTTGTGGCTGGGTTTGTGTCCCAATCCCTTCACTGGAAGTCTTGCCTGGTTACAGGAAATGGCAGGTTAAGGCTCTGTATCCTCCATTGCATGAGGTCATCCTCATGGATTTCTGAGAGTTTCCATTGCTCTAAGTTTCTAGCTTGTCCCTGAGATGCCCCCGGATTCCAGTTGTCTCTCCCAGTACTCTCCCCTCCCCTTACCTGATCCCTCCTGTTCCCATTCCCATTCCCCATCCAGACCCCCTCCCCCCTCCACTGGCCATGTCTATGCTATTTCCCCTTCACAGTGAGATTTGTGCAGGGAGGAAGCCTGACAACGGTCACCTAGAGCATGGTTCTTCAGGGCCCAGGTCCAACCAAGCATTAGACCGGCATGCTCCTACCAGCTGCCCTCTACGCTCTCAGATGTCCTTGCAAATGGGACTTTCCTTGGTGCTTTGTTTCTGGGGATATTGCCTATGGGCTGTCCTGTATTGTTTTGGCTCCAAGGTATTAGAGTTCTGTCAAGTTATGTAAATGTAGCAAAATGCAACCAACTAGCCAACAAACCAATACTAAACAAGTGGAGATGTTACAACAGAAAGAACAGAAGCTGAGGAGGAAGAATCACACCTGATGAGACTCACTTGCAATTTCCAAGGTCATAGGCTCCTTAGCTTGGGTGTAAGGATCTGGGATGGAGTGGTGGCTCCGGCAGTCACAAAAGGCTGACCAAACATTTGATATCACCTGCCCATGAGTCAGAAGATCATAGGACCATGAGTACATGCTAATAGTTTTTATTCAACACTACTATCTATCTTTAGAACCTTTGCATTCTATCACACTGTAACTGTGTGCCTGTAAAATAGCAAAACCCTTCTCCCATTCCTTCCCTTCACAGCTATGGCAGCCATGTGTTACTTTCTGTTTCAGTGAATTCAGCTCTCCTGGGTACCTTGTATTAGAGGGATCAAATTGTATTTGTCTTTTTATGTCTATTTTATTTTACTAGGCATAGTATCAAGACATCATTGGATGTAGCATGTGCCATGGTTTCCCATCTTCATTGAAGCCAATATTCCATTGTATGTGTCTGCCTATTTATTTATCCATCAGTGGACTCATGGGTTGGGTCTACCTTTTAGTTACAATGGATATTGCTGTTATAAACACAGTGCACAAGTGTCTGGTCCTTGCTTCCACTTCTTTGGACTTACATCAGAACTGGATTCCTGAAGTGCGTGGCAATTCTAGACCTAAGTGTTTTGAAGAGTGTTCATACCATTTTCTTCTCATTGCTACCTGAAATGGAGTGGTGTCAAGTCCACACAGTTCCGGTTCCTTCAGAAACTCACAGTTGTGACTGAGAATTTCACTGTCATGTTTCAGCAGAACCCAGATACTGGAGTGAGAGTTTTCTGGGTCTTCTTTGTGTGGACAGGAAGACTTTGGGGGGGCAGGTTTGGGGCCTTCAGGGCTCATCATCAGACTTTTTCAAAAATTCCCACAGAAAGCCAGCACAAAAGCAGCGGTGATGAGGGCAACCCCAATAGACACCTAGAGTGAGTGGAGATGGATGAAAGAAGCTGGGAAAGGGAACTGTGGATCCAGAATGACAAATGTGCAGGGATGTAGAGCAACAGCCTGGAGGCATCCTAAGGAGTGCTGTGGGAGGAGAAGATAAAGGGGTCAATAAAACCATGAAAACTCGATGAGCTGCCAGCAGGCTGGTGTGGACTGAGGTGGGGACAGAGCTCTTCCAGAACAAGAGGGGACCCTGCACGGTAACTAAGGTACTTGAGGCCCAAATGCATACCGGGGTGCTTCAGCTGTTAAATGCCTCCCATTAAAAAGAGGACAAAATTCGGGATTAAGAACATCCCCCATAGCACACAGAAGTGCACATGTGCACACAGGCATTCACATTTATTCACATGTGTGACTACACATGCACACACACACACACACACACACACACACACACTCACCCCCCCCCCCCCCCCCGCAGCCACTTTCCCTTTTGCACCCATCCCTGTATACCCATCATTCCAGATCCACTTGTGTGGCACAGGGGCGCCTATGGTGTGCCATGTAAGGTTGGTGCTGAGGTGTGGGGAATCGGAGGATAATGCAGCCATATTCAGATAGTATAAATGTATAAAGCAAGAAGAACACCTGTCATGACTGATAAACATTTCACAACAGGTCTTGCTCACAGTCCATTTATTATCAGGGTGCCTTAATTTATTTTTACAACGTCAAGTCATTTTTTTTTTTTTTTTTTTTGCAGAGTGGAAAATTGTCTCTTTGATGCTCATTTCCCATTGTTTAGCTTGAGGTTTTGGGTGGAATCCACACAAGGTGACAACTGGGTAGCCCCAAGAAGGGCCCTTTACAGATAACAGCTCTTGGGGCCCCACCGCCCACGCGGTGGGGAGCAGTTTCCCCAGTGTGTGGGTGTTTCGTTTTGTTCTTTCTCTGTAAGGTTGAAAGAATTACACTCTTCCTCCTTTCTGATCCAGTGCAACAGCCTAAAACAGCATGCTCTCTCGTGGTGCATACCTTGGGGGCAACCCAAAAGAGAACACAGGCTTAGAAATCACCTTTAGCTCTCTCCCTCTGACACAGGAGCACCTACGTGAGCCAACAGTGTGGCATGCTTGCATGAGCCCCTACAATTGGAGTTTGAAAGCAGAAGATAACAGCAGGGAAGAAGCCTGCAATAGAATAATTTTGTTTGTTGGTTTTGTTGATTTTCTTTCTTAAATAGATAGGAAAGGAGGCAAATTTTCCATCTGATACAGGAAAGTCTACAGGGACATGAGTTTTAGATAAAACTGAACAATGATTCTTCTCCATAATAGACTTATATCTCCTGACTCCCTATAGGTCCTAAGAAAGACCAACTTAGCTGTCATTGAGGCCAGTGCCACATCAAGACATTGGGGTTCTGGGTGTCAATTCTTCCAAAGCATTTGACATCTCTCAAGGTATTCTGGATAGTTTGTCGACTTGAAACATGCTAAAATAATCTAAGAGGATGGAACTCCAATGAAGAAAATGCCTCCATGCTTTCCAGATGTGGGGAATTTTCTTCACTCGTTATTGATGTGGGAGGGCCCAGCTCATTGTGATTGATGCTATCCCTGGGCTGCTGGTCCTGGGTTCTATTAAAAAAACAAAACAAAAACAAACCCACAGGCTGAGCAAGTAATGTTGAGAGGCCAGTAAGCAGCACCCCTTCTTGGCCTCTGCATCAGCTCCTGCCTCCAGGCTCCCACCCTGTCTGAGTTTCATTGCAGTAACAGTAACCCAAACTAAGACACAAGGGCTGTAGACAGAGATGGGGCAGACAGAACTGGAGGCCCTGTGTGTAATCAGTTCCAGAGAGGTGAGGAGTGTCTGTGCCCAATGTAGCCACCCTTAGATGAACATGCAGACCTGTGGCTGAAGAGTCACCCAGGACTGTTCTTGCTTTTGTTTGGAATGGCTTGGCAAGAAGTGAAAGAGTCATGTACTCCTCTGCATGACTTGGATTAGAATCAGAGTCTGAAGTTGGCAGATGAATCAGAAAGCTTACTAAATGGACAGGTGACATCAAGTCAGTAATGACATTGTCATCTTGAAATATAAAAGTAAAAAAAAGACAAGAAACAGAGTCATTGGGGCCATTGGGTTTTGATTTCAAGTGCTGGCAAATACCTAGTGACTCCCATTTGGAGCTGGTTTGATCTTGTGGGGTCAGCTCGGGGAGAATGTTGTTCTCCAAATTTTGTAAAAATAATAATAAAAAAACCCGCCTTTCTATCCTTTTTTCCATTTTCAAGAAATAGTTGTTTCTGTCACCAGGGCTCTGGCCAACTGCTTTATCTGTCTCTTTCTCAAACTTCACAGGAAGGCTCTGACCAGATTTATACACAAGAACTGCCAAGAATTATTCAGCTCTGATGGTAGAATCTTAAAAGTCAAGCTATCTTTAGAAGGTTGCATTTTTTTTACAACCTTCCTACTCAATATTATTCTCAAGGGGCAGACTACAGATCTTCATGGAGTGTTCGAATCATGTGTTTTTACTTAGCGTTGAGGGCTGTGGGTTATGTCGTTGGTATTTCATGGCAGAACTCAGCACAGGCCTGGAGATGGGTCTAGTGAGTGACATATGCTCTTCGGGGTATACGTCTTCTGGTGCCTCTTCTATCCACCCCACCCCATAATCCCCTGTCACTTCTCAAGTTAATGGCCTTTTCTTTTAGGGACCTTTATTTCCAACCTCAAACCTGCTCACTGCATGCCATCACCACACTCACAGGGTTTCTCCAAGGGATCTTTGCCCACTTACAAGGGGATCTTCCTCAAACACAGATCAGATCATGCTTTTCTACTCAGAAGCCTCTGTGGGCTTCCAGGCCCAGAGCATGAAATCCAGATCCTTAGCATGGAATTCTGGATTTATTCCTAGCTCATCTACTCTCAAGCATCCTGCATCTTCGGCCCCTTGATCCTGTTATTTCCTTTGGTGAGTTAGCTTCCCCCTCCCTTCTTCATCAGTAAACTCCTGCTTCACTTCAGGCAGCCCCTTGGGATGTCACAGTCTTTTTGGAGACTTGTCAAAACCCATTCTCCTTTTAGTTAGGTCTCAGGGTGTTTCTCTGTGTCTACTTTCTCTCTTTATCTGGAGATGTGAGGACAGATTATATTCTTGTCACTCCACATTGGACCTATCCTATACTATCTCCTCCCCAATTAGCACTTGACCTAGAGCTGAGGCCATGGACAATGGTGCTATGTTGGTGGGTCTGAGGAAACTTGGAATTTTCTTTCATAATCTCTCCCTGCAAAAAGTGACCTTTCCATTATATTCAAAATACTAAGATAACTATATTATTTTTCTCATCACTATGTTAAAAGTACTCAAATGAAGCAACTGAAAGATTTATTTTGGCTTATTATTCTGGGGTACAGTCATTACAGGAAGGAGTGAGGATAAAGGAAGACATGTTAGCAGGGGTATAAGGCAGGGAAAAGAGAGTACTGACATTCAGATGGCCTTTTCTCTTTCCCATTTGTATTCAGTCTCAAACCCCAGCCACCTATGTTAGGTGGTACCACCTACATCCAGGACAGGACTTAACTAACCTCTTAGCCAGTCCTTCCATAGGCATATCCAAAAGTGTGCCTCAACAATTACCTAGGCATTTTTAAATCTAACAAGGTTGACAAACAAAATTAACTACCTCAAGTCCACCTTTGTCAATTTGGTGCTCAAACACATGACTTTAAACCATAACTTTCTACCCCCAGCACCTTAAGCCCATGCTCATCTCATAATGCAAAATGCACTTAGCCCATCTCTAAGAACCCTGAAAGTCTAACCGTGCCAATGTTGTTCATAAGCCCAAATTCAGTGTCTTTCCTGAGACCCAAGATAATCTTTTAGCTCAGAGCCCCTTTAAAAACAAAAATGAAAATTATGTACTTCCAATAAATTGGTATTTCCAATAAACTGGATAGTGTTATTCTAAAACAGAAAGAGAAAGCTACCAAGGGATGGTGAGACAGAAGCACAGCCTCAACCAGCAAAGAAAACCCCAAACCCTGAAGCTGTGCCCAGCATCTGGGGGCCTGTGCTAACCTCATCTAGATGCCAATGGGCTTGGGTAGCCCCACCTATTCAACTCTGTTGCCTGTGGCAATTGCAGCTTCCCGCCCCCATGTGACTCCACGAAGTACCTGCAGCTTCCCTTGGCAAACAGCCCACACTTCTGGCATCTCTAATATATATGAGACCTCCATTGCCTCCTAGATTTCACCCTCCTAAGTTTGTGCATGACCAGTGCAGAAGCTATTTACAGCAACCCCGACCCTGCTGTACGTCATACCACGTAGGAGTGACTGTAGGACCTTGGTGGAAGCTTCTGCCACCCCTCACTCTTGCAGCTCCTGTGCCCATGAAACCAGCACAATATGGATGCCACCTCCAAGTTCTGCTTCCAGCTCAAGGTGTAGCGTGTCCTTCCCTTCTGTAGTGGCCTCTGGGCACCTTGATGGCTGACTCTGGAAAAACACTTCTCTGCGTTCTTGTCTTCAATCAAAGAACCTCTTCAGTGGCCTTCTCAGCTTAAGCTCTCTCCTTCCAAATGAATGGACATTGACCCAAACTGAAACCTTTGATGGGTGGGCGCTTGTCCTCACATCACCTTCCCTACCGATTCAGTGAGAGCAGGAGGTTTCTCTTTAATAGTGCTAAGTCCTTATCTCAGCTGCTTGTCCTATGCCCACCTTCTCCACAAGGGCCAACTTGCTCACAACTTTCTCCACCAAACTGCACATTTTCATGTTTTCTTCCGTTTCTCACTGTAACTATGACTAATAACAGTGAGCTGTAACCATGCCATAGCAGTAACCATGCCATAGGCAGTACATAATCAAATGCTTTGCCAGAATATGACATAAATAGACTTGCTGGTGCCTGGTGTCAGGGTAGGATCAGAGGAGTAGTGGTAGACATGCTTTCTGTCATTTAGGAAGAGGGGAAAATGAGCGCGTGTGTACACACACACACACACACACACACTTACTTTCCTTGGAACGCTGTCTGGGCCACCTGTTGGAAGATGCTGCCTACCTTAGGGGTAAGCCTACCTCCATCAGGGTAGCCTCTGGAAATGCCCTCACAGACATGCCCAGTGGTGAGTCTCCTAGGTGGTTCTAAGTCCCATCAAGTTGGCAGTCAAGATTAATCATCACAGTACTCAAATCAAATTGATCAAAATTCAACATAACTCAAATTAAAATCCCAATTATCTCTTATGTAGAAATCAACAAGCCAATCACCAAACTCTTTTGTGAAGCCAAAGATCTTGAGTAACTACGTCAATCAGATGTTTGCCACTGTGCCAGATGTCTGGCAGGAACATGTCAAAGGAAGGGAAGATTCACTTTGGCTCGTAACTTCAGTCAGTCATGGCTGAAGGTGTGGTAGAGCCAAGTCCCATCCCTCGAGGCAGCAAGAGTGTCTATCTACACTCTCAGCCTTTCTCCTTTCCTTTGGTTTCATTTGGCTTCCTGGCTATGTGGTGGTGCTTTCCACAACTTGAGGAGTGTCTCATCCTAGGTTCATTCCCTTTGGAAATCACCACAGACTCTCCCAGAAGACATATGCTTTATTAATCTCCTTCTTAACCCAATCAAGCGGACAACCAATATTAACCCATTATGCCAGCAATCTTAAAAATGAAAGAAAACAAAACAGAATGATAAAGAGCTTTATGTCAAGACTGACTATAATGTTATAGTAACCAGTTCAGTGTAGGGTTGGTTACAGGACATATACTGTATATGTATGTAAATACACACACATACACACACACACATCCCTTTACACACACATACACACACACATCCCTTACCACATAGCATCCCTAGATGTAAAACTTAAAGCTACACACCTGGAAAAGAATTAGGAGAGAATCTTTGTGACCCCATGCAAGGCACAGCTTTCTTCAGTCTTTAAAAAAAAAAGCAGTATAAATGAAAAGATTGGAAAAGTAGATTTTATTAATTAAATACAAGTGCTGCTTGAAAAAGCATGGCTAAAAGATGAAAAGACAATGCACAAATTGGGAGAAAAACATTTGCGAATGCACATTTGACATGAGACTTGGATGAAGAATGTATAAAAACTGTTACGGCACCCTTGACAAGAAAACAAAGGAGCCCGGCTTAATTTATGAACAGAAATCTTTGAACTGTGAGGAGATGTTTGACACCATCAATTATTGAGGAAATGAAAATACACAGAATGTACTTTAGAATGACTTAAAAGAGCCAATGTCCTCCAACCCACACAAACCAGCTGATGAGATGTGGACCCTCCCATTTTGGGGAGAAGGCAAAATAGTGAGTGCAGCCACTTTGGGGAAAGATTTTGGTAGTTTCTTATAATGTTATATACTTAACGATCTAGTGAGTCTACTTCTGGATATTTATACAAGAGAGATGAGACAGACCTGCGTGCAGATGTTTACGGCTCTTCTCATGTATAACAGCCTCAAACTGAAAACAATCCTCAGCATCCCGGGAAATGGACAGAGGCTAGCACAGCCATGTAATGAAACAAATACACTCAGAAATAGAAGGCACTGTGATGAGTGAAAGGATCCAGGCTCAAGGGTACACGTAATCATGTGACTCCAGTTGTATGACCTGAAGAAGCCAGCTATACATTAACGGTGTCCCGGGAGGGTGAAGGGATTGTCTGGAAACACTCCTGAGGAATTTGGGGACAGAGTGAGAGGTGTTCTGGGTCCTGATTGTGATGGCCACACTTTATTACTGCAACAGGGTTTTGGTTAATGAACGTGAGTTAGAGAGCTGTGGTAGGGAATCCTTGCCCCACTTTTGCTGGGGCTCTTCCAAGAAGGTTGGGCTTCAAGTTCTGTCTTCCAAGGCTCCTGTGTGGGGGTCAAGGAGGTCCTTCATTTGGAACTATGGTGTGTGTTTTGTGCCCGGGGTGAGGCCTGGAGTTCATGTTTTGGCTCACCTTATCACTTTCCAGGAAGCTGTTAGATGCGCAAATGCACTTAGCTCAGCTTGGCTCTCTTTTTCTAAGACTGGCCACATAAACACAGGTGCAGCCAGACCTTTTGTCAGCTGTGGACATTCCAGATGGAACGGAGCTTGAGTGAGGCCTTCTCCCTGGGGCAGTTCAGCCTGCTGTAATTGGATTTGACCTTGTTCTTCACCCACAAGGCTGCTGTCAGGCGAGAGTCTTGGGGTCTCCTGAGCCCTCAGGGGGCGCTGAGCCAGTTTGCCCCGCTTGGCTTTCCTTCTCGGAGCGGGTGCAGGTCCTGAGGTCAAATTCCAGGAGGCACGGCTCCTCCTATCCATCTGGAAAACTCACCCGTAGCTGACCTCTCCCTGGGGACCAAGGAATGGGGTGCAGCTGTTTGCCACTCTCACTAGTGAGAAAAGCAGCTCCATATCCTGCTCTGGTGAAAGGGGCAGGTGTTACTCCAATTTCCACGTGGTTGACTGCCACTGAGTGCTGGGCAGAGGGCAGAGCAAGACGTGAGCCCAGAGAAGTCCAACAGCGTGCTTAGCACCACACTGAGCATGCTCAGTGCTTCACCCAAAGAGGCACTATTGCCGCATCTCTTCCAGGGCCAGCTCCGTAGCGCTGGTGATAGTCAGGCAGGGGAAATGTGGGGTGAGAGTACAGTATAGAAAGAACCTGCAGCTGGGTGGTGGGCACTGGCTCATCGTCTGGTGTGCAAGCCTGGTTCTGCTGCTAGATTCTCAAAGTCTTTTCTCAAGTTTTATGGCGTGGTGACACTGGCAGCACAATTTGAAGATTCTGCAAAGCTAACCATAGAAAGTTTTATATTTGTCTCCTTCTAGTTACCTGCAAGCCTTTTTTTTTCTGTATGAATCATACTTTGGTCTCTCATGTTCCTAAAAATCCTGAAAGTCATCTTTAAATCACACAGAGGTTGACCCGGGAGGGGCTGGGCACTTCTTAGGAGGGGGAGTACTCACCCCATCAGCTGTGGCCCCAGTGTGAAGGAGTACTGAGGCAGCTCTTTCTCTTCTTTCCTGAGGTATCTTATCACCTAGCCTTTGTTTCCTGTTGAGGTTGGTAGAGCCTCCAATGCCATGCAGAGAAGCCCCTGTCGAAATCTACACTCCCAGCACTTTCCTGCAGTGGGCATGCCCACTTCTGCCTGCATCTGCCTCTGATGTTCCAGCTCACGTCTGTCCTCTGTGGAGGCCATGGTGGGGGTGGATGATGACTGGGTACTGGAGGGTGTGGAAGGGGCCCTATCTGTGTACTCTATGCTAGCATCCACTGGTTGCCCTCTAGGGATCAAGTGTGTCTTCCGACCCTTCCACATGATTGTTGATGTATACTGGGCCAGTGCGTTTGTTCTCTTAGTGGTATATGGTGTGGTTACTTATTTATTTATATGTGTGATGTATGTGTGTGTGTACAGGTGCATGCTTACATGTGTTTATGTGCATGTAGAGGCCAGAGGTTGAGGTTAGTTACCTTCCTTTAATGCTATTTGTCTTATTTCTGAGACCAGGTCTCTCACTGAACCTGTGGTTCACTCACTTGGCAAGAATAACTGGTTAGCAAGGCCTAGAGATCCTCCTGCCTTCTCCATGACACTACAATTACAGCTATTTACTGCCCTGCTTGGCTTTTTCCATGGGTGCTGGGGATGCAGACTTGTGTCCTCATTCCTGCCTTGTAAGCATTTTACTGACTGAACTATCTCTCTAGCCTTGGTAGGATTATTTGTTGATGTTCCTCCTGGATGGTTGCTTCTCAACCAGAGCGATTTTGCCCCCCCAAGGGATGTTTGTGGTATTTTTCATCAGAGAGGTTATTTCAGGCATTTGATGGGTAGAGGCTTGGGCTGTAGTTACATTCTATAATATACAAATATGGAACAGCCCCTTAGAACAGAGAACCATCTGACCCAAACATGAGTAGAGCCCAGGTAGAAACCCACTGTAGACAGAGAGCCCTCAGAGGCCAGCACAGTGAACATTCTTCCTTCATCTTCAGGACTTGGAAAGTATCATGTGCTCAGTTAGCACAGACTGAATCAGGTCTGTTACTTTATTTGTTGAATTTGTGTTGTTTTGACATAAAGAGTAAATTAGCTTTCAATTAACCATGGCAATGAGTGGGCCAGAGTGATTGTCTCTTCAACATGGTCGATAACTCTGAACCCACCTGTGGCGGCCTGACAATGATACAGAAGCAGAAAGCAGCAGCCTTCCCTCCCTGGTTTGGCTTTCAGTGGAGGCTCACAGGAAGGCACTGCTGTGTGAGCTAGCTTTCTTGTCCAAGTAACAGAAGCTCTGCATAAGCTACTTAAAAGGAGGAATGGTTATTTTGGCTCATGTTTTCAGAAGGGATGGTTCATGGCCATCCCCGTGCTCCCTGGCAAGGAGCAGACGCTCCTCCTCTGACCTAGTTATCATTCCATTGCTGTGATGAAGACCATGAGCAACAGCAACTTGGAGATGAAAGGGTTTACTTCAGCTTATACCTCACAGGTCACACTGCATCACTGAGGGAGGTCATGGCCATGGAGGAGGGCTGTTATTGGCTTGTTCTCCATGGCTCTATTAGCCTGCTTTCTTGTAGAATACAGAACCCCCTGCAGAGGGGTAGCGCTACCCACCATGGCCTGGGCTCCCCCACACAAATCATTAATCAAGAAAATGCTCTACAGGTCTGTCCACAGGCCAATCTGATGGAGACATTTTCTCAATCGAAGTTCTTTCTCTTCCCAGAAGATCCTAGCTTGTGTCAAAATGACAGGGAAAAAAACCCCACATAATCAGCACATCTCCCTATTTGTATTGTTGTAATGACTGTGGATTCCATCCTAATTCAAACAAAAACTCACCTGATGTTTAAAATGAAACTCAAGTCAGCCACTCAAACAGCAGTTTTTAAAATCAACTGTTCTAACTCATTGTAACCTAAAGAGCTACTTATTAGTTTGGTTACTTACATACGGAGGAATGATGGTAAGCAAATGGTTAAAAAAATTCTTTGTTTTCTGTAATTAAGTCATTATGTTTCTGCAAGAGCAAAAAAAAAAAAAATACCTGTGTGTTAAAAACAATAAAAACAAAACAAAACCCCCCCTGCAATTACTAACACAATGCTCTTGAATCTGAGTGGGGGTGTTTCAGGTAGCGGTCCTTGACTTTGCATGAGGTGTTTTGAACCAAGGCTGTGGTCCCGCAATGTAACAGGAATGCCTCGGATTCATGAGATGTACAAGTTGGTGTTTGGTTGCTTGAACTGAAGAAATCCTTCACTGCTACCATGTTTTTTGCAAACTTTGCCTTCAGTTATGTGGCCCAGAGTTTCAGAAGCCGGCTCTTAAGTAACAAGCAGGTGCTTAAATCCTGTCCTTGTAGCTACTAAAGCCCCCAAGGGGAGTATAATCAATTCTGTTTTGAAGGCAAGGGCATCTATTCTCAGAAGTCAAGGAACCTGTCCAAGGCCACATGGACACGTCATAAAGATCACCGTCTTCCAATAGTGCTAAGAATCTTGACCTACCTTGGAATAGCAGTGTCTATGAGATCCATTTGAGAAAATGTTCTCAGAAAAGCCAAAGACCTACTTCATAGCAGAAAATACAGGGATGTATCTTCATAAAGAAATAAAATGTACAACATAAGCTATGAACTAAAAGACTAATATAAGGCCCGTGAGAGCACGTGTAATGGAAATTGAGCTCTCGTGCAGGCTCGCCATGACTGTCACGACTCACGACACTGCAAAGACAGTGATCCCTGCTGGACTCCAGAGTCTTCTTTCACAGTTACTTTTTGTCAGGTAGTATGCACTTGACTGTGAGTAAAGAGAAACCCCAGCCCCACTGCTGTAAATACTCACTACGTATTTTATCACTTAATGATTGTTGAAGTGGAGCCGTTTCAGGCGGGTTATTTGGCGGCTCAGTGACATCCTCAAGGACCACAGTTGCTTTGATCTCTCCTCTCTGCAGCCCTCAGCCTGTCAGTTTTGTCCTGACTGACTCCCATGTGGTCACAAAATGGCTGCTGGGGTTCTTTGCTGCCCTGGGCATATGTGATGGGATTCAGCAACAGAGAAGGACCTATGCCTTCCTCTGTGTTTCTTCTTAGTAGATGGAAACCTTTTCCAGAAACCCTTCAAGAGACTCCCTCTCATTCCAAACTGGCCCGATGGACCCATGTGGTCATTTCTAAGGCTGGCACTGGTGAGGAATCAGGATGCCTATGGCTGGATTGGTGAGGCACAGCAGATCCACAGAGAGGGTCGACTGTGAAGAGCAAAACACGGTTCCGTTACAAAGGAGGAAGGGAAGAGGGGCGAGGCTGACAACTGGAAACATTGCTACATATTTTAAAATATTTTTATTGAAGACAATGTCAGACATGAGAGGAAACAACAGCAGCTTTCCAGTTTCTTTCTGCAGTCCTCCCGCTGTTGACAGTGTTTGTTCCGCACCGTTCTTTCTTTCATCTCCGGGAGTATTTTCAAACCTCCCAGACACGTGGATGGTTAATGATCTACATATGCTGAAGACCTCCCTTATACCTGGGCCTGGATTCAAGGAAAAAGCTGCTTCATGGGATAGAGAGCAGGAAGGACTAACAGGCACCAGCTGCTTTTTGCTAGAGAAAAGACAGCATTCGAACCAGCCGCAGTAGTGTCCTTCTCCTGGGAGGTGGAGGCAGGAAGACTTTGAATTTGAGGCCTGCCTGGGCTACATCACAGAAAACAACAACAGCAACCACAAAACCAAACTTCTCAAAGGAAAAACAACACTCAGAGAAGAGAGTTCTCTCCGCTTCTGTTCTGGCCCCATCTGGAATCCTTTGTACACGGGGAAGCAAAGCTGTCCTAGGAAGTCTGGGTTGAGGATGAGGGCTCCTGCCCGCAGGCCAGTGCACGTTCAGGCTCAAGTCTGTAGTTTCCACGCTCTGGCAAAGGAGGCGAATGCTTTCTAAGAGTGGGTTTGGGTTTGATGACACCTGTTTCTGCATGTTAATAGATTTCTGGGGTAAGATAGAGCCAGTGATGTCATCTGCAGGTGTGTGAGCCTGTGCTGGCGGTCTGCTGTTTGGTATTTGTAGCCACATCTGTCCTCAGCTTCAGCAGGCTGCAGGGTGAGCTGTTTTCCTGCAGAATGAAAGCCAGAGGCACGGGCTGTGCTGCAAACATGTGTACTTTCCCCAAGCTTTGACTGATTTCATTTAGTTATGGAACGAAGTACAAATGTTGCTTCTTTAAAATGCCACGCTGGCGGTCAGAGTATATTTCCATGCACCCTTTTCTAAGTTTCCTGAGGCCACCTGCCTTGTTACACATTTGAAAGCTTCCTCTTCCTGAAACAGGAAGCTTGCCTTCTTATTTTCCTTCAGTTTTAAAGCATGTCCCTCTTTGAAGCGAGTTCACACACTCTCTGTGGGGTTGCACCTTTGTTTATAACATTAAAAAGAACTCTCTATTTCTCTTCATGCACTTCTTCCTAAAGGTCACAAAACGCAGAGCTCCCTGCTCAGCATATAGCAGCCTGGGCTGATTTTATCTGTGTGTGCTTTGTAAAATGTTTGCATTTGCATAGGATGTTCAGATACAGAAGCACTTTGCATTACTATATTTGAAAGTTGAGAGAGAAACACACACACACACACACACACACACACACACACACACACAGAAAGAGAGAGAGAGAGACAGAGACAGAGACAGAGACAGAGACAGAGACAGACAGACAGACAGACACAGACAGACAGAGAGACAGAGAGAGACTTGTGACAGTCTGTGCCCAGTCTGGGTGGTTACTGTAGCAATTACCCCAGTCCCTCAGTGAAGGTTTGTAGAGCACATGTGCCATACAGTACCCTTTGTGTGCACGATGTGCAGTTCAGTGTGGTGTGGGAATCCAACTGACCCCAGTACATTTTGTTTGACACGCACAGCTGGAGTGCTAGAGGATAGTCCAGGCCATTAAAAGAAAACACACACAATCTATTTGTCAGGACACTGTGAAAGGGAGACTTGTTGGGCCTGGATCACACCGGGAGGAAGGAGAAGAGGAGAACCCGCCTGGCAGTCAGGGAGAAGGCAGAAAAGCACAGCTGTTGTTGACTGCTGGGCCCTCTGAGCAATGCAAACTGATGCACGCCCTTTCCTACTTGTGGATCTTCCCCAAGGCTAAGGGGACAGAAGGGTCACCTGGCATCTAGGAGCAGCTTCTAAGATTTCTGACAAAAGAAGACCTTCTATGCCCCCCACCCCCAGGTACCCCTGGGTTTCCCTTAGAGGCAGAAGAGCAGGCAGTGATGAACCCTTAGGAAGTTAGTCCTCTACCCTTCCTCAGCCACATGGATGCTACCTTGAGTCCATCTCCAAATCCCTCCTGCCTGGCCCCTCCTCATCTTTTGTTTCCCATTTCTGACCTTTCAGTGTTCTCAGAGGAACTAGAAACAATAAGTTGATGTTATAAAGAGTCCACTAAAGTTGCTTAGGAAATATTAAGATATACAAAATAAAATTTTGCTAAAGGAGTACTATTGGTGAAATTATTAAGGCCACTCCACGTAGTTAAAAGGGAGGTTTATTTTGTGGGGTACTTACAAATGAGGGGGTAGGTTACAGGGTCTGGCAAGGGTATAGCACAATCCGGCGTTGTTCTCTGGAGAACTCTGCTCGGTCTACCTCCAGCGTCCAGAGTCCAGGAACCAAGAGAGTGAGTTCTTCCCGATCCTTCGTCTTCCGCTTCCTCCTCTGCCCCGCCTTGTGGGCGTGACCATTACCAAAGCCTCAATGGGGGTTGGAACTTCCAGGCCAATGGTGGGATGGCTACCCACTACAGAGTACTCAAGGATCAATAGCATACTGGTCAGATTTGTTTAAAAACTATGGAAAGAGATATGTACCTGTAACATCATTAAAGTTTAGGTGGCTGGGAAAATGTTTCTGCTAATATTTGGTAATTAATTGCCACCAATTAAAGCTCATTCCCATAACACCAAGAAATAACCCTGGCTGACAGCTAGTCATTAGGCCCTTTCCCATACCAAAGAACATGCCTAAAATGTTATAGCCGAAGACCTGAATAAGCCTCGAACAATTTCTATGTGGGCTAGTTTCTTTTGGGGTGCTAGCCAAAACTGGACATATGCTCTATTATTTTGAAAGGACTTCTTTCTTATTTTCCCTGAATATGTAAAGTGAGTTCTCACTGGGATTAGGGGATATTTCTCTGCTATGACAGTACCAGGTTCACACTTTGTTCTCTGACTGTCCGTGTGTGTGTGTGTGTGTGTGTGTGTGTGTGTGTGTGTGTACATACGTGTGGTTGCACCTGAACAGCCATGCTGCAGACCTGTGTACAGATAGATCTTGAGAAAGGTCCCTGGCAACCTCAGCTGCATTCAGAAGCTAAGGCATCTGTGTATTGCCTTTGTCACCTGGACCTTTTCAGAGTGGTGGCTCTGAGTCTCGCCTTGACTCAGCTATGGCTCACTGTTGCTATCTTCTTCGTTAGCCATCTGGAGAAGAATGTCAATAGGCACATGTTCCCCTTAATGGATCTTGGTGGAAAAGGTGCCCAAGAGCTTCCCTGTCTGTCCTTAGCTTCCCTCAGGTCTGCAGGGCAGAGGTCAGGGCCTTGAGTAATCTAGGGACAGTCTTCCAGGTGAATCGGCACACCAAGCTCTTTCCAGACAATCTAGGGAAGAGCACGGAGGAAGTGGAAGCTGGCTTAGCTGCATCTTGAGCATCAAAGGTAGCTGGTTAAAATGCCCCTCTTTAATAGCAGATCTCTGCCCTCCCATGAAAGAGTCCTGCTACAGTTAAGACAGAGCCCACTGTACATCCCAAAAGAGATTCCAGGCCTATGAAGGCCTTTCCGTTTATTACTTCATCCATTTATTTATTATTTTATGTGTATGGGCGTTTTGCCTACAAGTATGTCTGTGCACTAAGTGCATGCATTATGCACAGAAGCCAGAAGAGGTCATCAGGTCCCCTAGGACTGGAATTACAGATATTGTCAGCCACCATATGGGAACTGGGAATTGAACCCTGGCTAGTGCTCATAACTGCTGAGCCATCTCTCCCACCCTGCATTTTTTTAAAACCATGGTTTTAGTTCAGTATTGATCTTTGCATGCTGTTCAGTGCTTCCCAAATCAAACCAGGTAACAAACTCACCAGGAACCTTCAGAAAAATGTCCACTTTCCTTTTGATTGCTTATAAACTTCACCAGAAATTTGATGGTATATTAACAAAACAAAAGCAAAACAAAAATACCTTGACCAATATGCCTTGGCAAAAATGACTTAAAAGTGTACTTTCCTGAAAGACCCCCAAATTAAGGGGAAATACATGCATCTTTTCCTTTTGGGGCAGGAGTTGAAGGTGCCAGTTTGGTTAGCTGGGCTCTGGAAGGAACAGATGAGGAACTCCCCTCCAGCTGCTTTCATGGCCTGCGTTTGCGCCAAGCTTCTCCCTCACCTACATTCTGCTTCTTGACCTAGAACGAAGACTCCAAAATCTAACCCTGGCTACATTTGTAAATGGTAAACTTTTCAGTTCACACTGAGCAGTTGATGGGAATTTCAAAACACAGTTAAATCCTGTTCTTCTGCAGACAACACAAGTGCCTTGGCTTTCTGAAGTCACTAATCCAGTGTTTGCATTGGATTGTCACTATGTAATGTCTGAGCAACTCGGAAGGATTTTCAGTTAGTGGGTGTGAGCACACCCCACTCTCTCTCCCAGCCGTTTGCCCATGGCGTTTATTCAGCAGGATTTTCTCACCGGTCTTCACCTTGGCGTGCATTGTTTTCCTGTCAGGGCATCTGAACCAGTCTGTGTGACCCCCACAGAAATGTTCCTGTCATGAGACTCAGGGAGCTCTTGTGAATTTTGTGATGACAGATGGCCGAGGCATAAAAGTACCTCTCCATGGGCTTTGCTAGAGGGATTTGGGCTCTCAGGATCTCTCTCTCTCCCTCTCTCTCCCCTTCTCAGATCTGCAGTGGGACCATTCAGCATGGGGAGGGCATTGAGTGTCAGAACACACCTGCCCCTTACATAGACTCTCCTGGTCCCCACAAACTTCACGGGACACGGAGGTCTCAGCCCCTTGTTTTCCACTGGACGTAAGTGCCCACTGTATACTGTGCCTCTGGCTGTACTTGGGTTTTCTCCATCAGAACTCGGGGGGGCCCGGTGGGTAAAGATGGGAGAATGAGGGAGAGGCAGAATAAGTGGATTTGGTGCTCCTCTGCAGAGGCATCCTCCTTCCTTGTTGTGGCCAGCAGTAGTGGATATGACACTTTGGGTCCCTGCCCTCTCCAAGGTGTGGCATCAAACACACAGAGGCTTGAATTGGCTGTGTAGGGAATCTTCTGAGATGCTGCCTCATAGCCAGAACTTGGGTCCTCTAGGTAGATGGTCTCCTCTTTATCTTAGACAAGCTGCTCTTGATTTCCAGCTGGGCTGGCATTACTAGGGTCAAGCAAGGCTTCTGTTGGAGTCCATGTGTTCATTTCCCAGATGATTCTATAACGATGTATAAATTATGTCCTTATTTATAGTTGGTGTAATAAATAAACACTATTCCACAGGGTTGTTTTTTGACCACTAATGGTGGAAACCTGTAGAAAATAACCCTTTAAGGTATCTAAAGGTTGGCATGTCTCATAAACATACAGAATTTCCTTTTCCTGTAGGCTCATGCGCCATCTGGGCCACTACAGAGAGCAGACAACATCACGCCTCCCTCTCTTTTTGGAACATCATCCCCTATAGCATCCCCAACTGATGCTGCATAGTTCTGATAAAACATTGGAGGCCAGAGAGGTCCGTTGAGATGATCCTGGGTGGGTGAACTTTGCTATAAAAGCAAAACTGTTGAATTTGTGTCATCTGAATTTTCAGACCACCCTATTGTGAGGACATTGGCTTCCTTTAACCTAGTTTGATCAGGACCTGCCCCTACTGTACACGGTAGGGCACCGGCCTTCAGTCATTTGCAGCCTTCCATCAGGTTCTCATGTTTCCATGAATAAGAGCCACTCCCCTAGTTCTGCACCCATCTCCCAGGACAGGTCTGTGATGCACAGCCACTGAACACTATCCATTCAGTAGAGGCGATTTCTCTTTTCCAGCTCAGAGACTTAATGCATTCAGTTTAAACAGATTTCTGATTTGCTAGGAAATCCAGCTCTCTTTAGATAGTGTCTGAGTTTTACTTTTTCCTTATAGCACAGACCTAGCTGACAACAGGGCCTCTGTTCGTCTCTCCTCACAGTCACACACAATTCCCAACATTCATTTAGAGAGACAAATATTTGAATAATTTGAATAAATAAATATCTTAAACAATTCCCCAAACATGTTACTTGCTGGTAAGTATTTAATATACTTTTAATAATTATGTACATCTGTCTTCTCTCTTTCATTGTCTGGGCTTTCAAGGTCAATACAGTGATAGGCATTTATTTCCTTTCAGAAAAGCTCACCCACCCTCAAACCCCATTGCTGGATGCGGGCCGGGGGTAGGCATCCATGTCTCCACAAAACCATCCCAGTATAGGGATATGGAGGATGGGATGGGATGTGTTGAGGGTCAAGTTCTAGCACCTGAAACAAGCAGTGTGTGTGTGTGTGTGTGTGTGTGTGTGTGTGTGTGTGTGTGTGTTGTTTCCTTTGTTGTTTGTTTGAGACTCTTGCTCTATAACCAAGGCTTAGAATTCACTTGCAGCCCAGGCTGTCCTTGAACTCATGGCAGTCCACCTGCCATAGCCTCCCAAAAGCTGAGATTAAAACATGAGCCACCATGCCTAGCTAAGCAAATGATTTAGCTGTACTGAAATTTAGTTTCTTGTAGAATTTAACTTTAATAATTGTGGTGGTTTGAATGGGAATGGCCCCCATGGGGCTCACATGCTTGGATGCTTGGTCCTCAGTTGGTGGAACTATTTGGGAAGGATTAGGAGGTGTGGCTTTGTTAGAAGAGGTGTGTCACTGAAGGCAGGCTTTGTGGTCTCAAAAACCATTCCTAATTAGCTCTGCATGGATCAAGATGTAAGCTCTCAGCTACTGCTCCAGCACCACATCTGCCTGCTGCCATGCTCCCCATCATGATGTCACTGACTCTAGTTCTCTGGAACTGTGAGTCCCAAATTAAATACTTGCTTTTATAACTTGCCTTGGTAATGGTGTCTCATCACAGCAGTAGGAAAATAGCTAAAACACTAATACTTCTATCTCTCAAAGGATTACTTTGTGGATTAATTTCTGTAACCCATGGGAATACACATAACAGAGTGGTCACATGGGCAGCCAGGGCTCTTGTTCCATAAGTCTTCACTTCCTTTCTTTATCCAAAATACACAAGAGCCAAACTCTTCCCACCTTCTCCTTTCCTAGTCCCCAAGAAAATGTCAGTGGACCACAGAGTCGTGGGGCCAAGATTCTCATAGGGCCCCCAGTAAAAGTCCCCCATAGTACTTGGCTGTGTTTGTCTTGATAGTAGTGAACAGAAGTTGTCCACAAGGACTGTAGCTTGTACGAGAGCCAGAGGCCCTCTTGCCTCCCAGTATCTGGCTTGGTGACTCTCTCAAATCTTGTCTATGTCAACAGGACCGAAGAGCAATGATCTCATTTGAACTTAAGTTCCTTTTGTGGTTTGCTTATGGGAAAGAAATTACATATTCAAATTGTAATGGAACTTGGAGGAAGTTTTTAGTATCTGGGGGAAACCGTGACAGAAGGTGCCATTTAAAACGTATGAATAATGTACAAGCAAAAAGAAATTCATAGTTACAGGAGCAAACCTGTCTATTGGAGAGAATTGCCATGGGAACCAAAGATGCCAGCCCCATAGCTTTCCTTCAACAAATGAAGTTAATGCTGCAGCTAAGTTTAGAATGCCTTCTGCATTGAGTGCTCCTGAACTGGGTTTTGTCTTCTATTTCAGAAGCCTTCTATTTTGTCATCAAAATGAACATCTGGGGACATTTTAATTGCTGTTTTGCATTGCACTCTATAGAATCTTCCAGCACCCCTTGCATTTACCAGCCGGCTGCACACAATGCCTCATTGGATGTCTGCACGTCCAGGATGAGATGCAATCAGTGCAAGTGATAGCAGCAGGTTTCTGGCTGTGGGAACTGAAAGGTCAAGTGCTTGCAAAGAAGTAAAATTCACCGCCTCAACTGGTTCTATAAAAACAGTTCTATTGAGATACAATGTACACACATGGAAGGTACCTGTTTAGCATATACAGTGGTTGTTGGTATTTCCACCAAGCTGGGCAAGCAAATTTTGTCAACCCTCTATCCATTAGTCCTATCTCCCAATCATCCTCTTTCAACTTAGGCGAGAATTAATCTTCCGATCTGTATAGGTTCACCTGTTTCATTCTTCCCATTTTGTTAAAAATCACATAAGTGGTCTTTGTACTTGTTATTCACCTAGCACACTGCTTTCCAGACCTGGTGCAGCATGTATGGGTTACACCTTAATTCCTTTTCATGTCCCTGTGCATGGCTATACCACATTTTATCGATCTACTCCTCAGCTGATGGGTGTTGCGATGCTGCTACTTTGCTGCTCTGGTCAGTCATCATGTTCCTAGCGGCAGACATATACAAGTTTTCACATGGATATGTTTTTGTTCCTCCTTATAACAAAGTTGCTAGGTTGCATGGTAACTGTATATTTACATTTTGAATTACTACCAAGTTGTTTTTCAATGTGGCTGCATCATTATATTTTGTCACCATCAGTTTGTAAAGGTTCCAATTTCTCCATGTCCCACCTCATTGCCACCTAGACATATCTGATTAGAGTTTTGATTTCCGTTTCTCTGTGACCAATTTTAGTAAACATTTCTTATGTGCATATTGGCCATTTGTGTGTCTCTTTTAAAGACTAATTCCTTAAACAACCGACTTTGTTTGAACTCGGGGTTACTGGTTCTTTCATTAGTGAGCTGCCAGAATCCTTTTTGTCTCTGTACACTGCTCCCTTTTTAGAAATAGGTGGTCTGAAACATAGAATTATTAATTTTGATGAGTCCATTTTATTTTCTTTTGGCACCATATCTGAGAGACCACTGCTTCCTCACAAGGTCCACACATTTCACTGTCTGTTTTCCCCTGTGGGATAATTTTAGCATCTGGGTTTAGGCAAGCGGTTGATCCATTTTGAGTTAACTTTTGTTGACAGTGTGAGAAAAGTACCAGCCTTCCTTCTTTTGCATGTGGATATTGCCCAGGAACCAATGAACGGTCTCAGACAACTGAATAGCCACATGAAGATGAATGAAACTAGATCTGTATCTCTCACTCTGGACAAAGATCAAGTCCAAATGGGTCAAAGACCTTTAATGTCACAACTGGAACTACTGGAAGGTGGTGTGAGGAAAACACATCACAGTATAAGTACTTCTGTCCCAGAATTTTGTCACTTTATTCTTTCATTATTGGGTGCCATTTTTGAATGCTCAGTAGTTTATAAATGTAAGGATTGGCTTTTTGTGGGGCTAGAGAGGTGAGTCAGCAGTTAAGGCTGTTTGCCTAGAACCTGAGTTCAGTTCCTAGCAACCATGTCAGACAGTTCACAGATACTTGGAACTGCAGCTCCAGGGGAATCTAGCACCCTCTTCTGGCCTCCAAGAGCACTGCACTCTCGCGTACATAACACAGACACAAATATTTATGTCTTCTAAAAAAGAGTGACTACCCAGCTGATCTATGTCAATTCCAGCACACCTTCTCCTGACTACTGTAACTCTGTAACAAGTGTCTGATTGGGAAATGTGAGCTTTCAAGACCATTTTTTCTTTCAATATTGGCTGGGCTGTTCTGGGTCTTTTCTGCTCCATGTGAACTTTAGGAGTCTTTTGTTTAGTTTGGGAAATATGGTAACTTAGACACGAGATACCTTTTACATGCTTTCTCTCATTTGTGGATGTTAGCGTTGAAGCAATAATCTATACAAACACACAGAGAAAATGAATAAGCCTGAGTAAGTCCTCCATCTCTGATGTTGGTTATTCTGTTTGGTTTTGTCTATCGACAACGCTTCCCCGATGTGTTTCCATTTGACCAGTGACTCATTCTGTTAGTTCTTTGACTCCTTCTGATAACCCCTCATTTCCCTTTAGTGAATGTGCTGACGAGTCTTCCTCAATGCTGCTGACTTTTCCACCTCTGTGTTAGCGTTCTTGTCTGGTCCTGATTTCTTACTCCTTCAGCTGCTCATTTGAGCCCTTGATCCAGTCGCCAGTCTTGTTGGAAATGGGACGTTGAACTCTTCCTGGTGACCCAGTCATTTCACGGGGTTTGGCTTCCAGTGTGGAATTGTGAGGTCCTGCATGTGTTATAACCTTATTTTATAGCATTTCTGTGTTGTTTGTTGTGTTTAGTGTGTCTTTTGGGACAGTAATAACTCTGGTTCTTATTGTTGCCTTCCCCTGGTCTTTTTGGTTGCCTGTCCTGTCTCACTTGCCGAGGTTGGTCCCCAGTATTATTTAAGGGGAAATCTGACGACTGTGGCAGAAATAGTGCTTTGACAGCAGTGGTGGGTGTGGGCTCCTTCTCGGCCATGCCCACTTCCACTCTAGGGCTAAGACACCAGAGGCTTGACTCCCAAGTTTGTACCTGCACCTGTCCTCCAAAACGAACTCACCCAATTACTCTGAATGTCATTTTAAACGTAGAAACCATACCAGTGTCATTCCTCACAAGAAAACCAGCAGTAGCTTCATGTGGGGGGTTATTATCGCAAACAAACTTTTAACTTGAAATCTTTATCTTGAGCAGGTTGTTTTGTGCTTTTGTTTTTGCTTTTCACTGAATTTTTAGTGAAAAATTAACACATCTATAAAGTTTAAAATTAAATTCTGGGTTTTCTGAAGACTTTAAAATGCTATTGAATATTTCATAATAAATTAGGCATCAGTTTTTTAAAAAAATGTTTCTTTTTTTTCCTTTTTGGTATATGTTCATTGTAAATAGTGATTGGTTTCATAAAGACAATTTCTTCAAGTGTATCTTAACTTTGACCATATTCTCCCCACATGCCTTTCCCTCTTACCCAGTTCCTCCTTTCCACAGTTTTCTCCAGTCTCCTTTGTACACACACACACACACACACACACACACCCTAGGATCCACAAGTGAGAGGACAGAAGTAATATAGAAGTCTGGCATATTTCAGTTACTATGGTAACCTTTAGTTGTTCTCATCTTCTGGTGAATGACACTCTTTCATTCTTTGAGCCTGAGCAAAACTGCATTGTGGGTACACACCTCATTTTATTAGCGGATTCATCTGCTAATGGACATCTACAGTGGTTCCAGAACTGAGTTAATGTGAATAGTACTTCAATAAGCATGGATTTGCAAGCCTCTGTGATATGTTGATCTAGGGCATTTTTGGGTTATACCAGGAGTGGTGTGGCTAGGCCACATGATAGTTCCAGTTTTACTGTTTTAAGGAACCATGATACTTATTTCTGTAGTGGCTGGACCACTTCACATTCTTACCAACTGTGTATGGGTGTTCCCCCTTCCCTGAATCCTTGCCAGTATTTATTGTTGTTCATCCTCTTTAAAATTGTGTGTGTGTATGTGTGTGTGTGTGTGTGTGTGTGTGTGTGTGTGCACGCGCGCATGCACGTGCGCACATGTGCATGCACCTGCTTCTCTGTATGTGCATCACATGCAGGCAGTGCCCATAAAGCCAGAAGAGGACACTGAATCCCCTGGAACTGGAGTTACAGGTGACTGTGAACTGTCTGATGTGGGTCTTGGGAACAGAACCCTTGCTTGCAAGAGCAGCAAGTACAGTCAGCTGTCTCTCCAGCCCTAGTTGTTCGTTTTCTGAATGACTCATTCTGACTGAGATGAGATGGAATCTCAATGTTGTTTTAATTTGTATTTCCTCAATAGCTAAGGATATGAACATATTTTCATGGTTTGCCATTTGTACTTCACCTTTTGAGAGCTGTCTTTTATTTCACTAACCCATATACTTATTTGGTTGTCTGCTTTTTCTATATTTAGTTTTCTGAATTCCTTATATAGTCAGATGTATAGCTAACAGTTTTTCTCCATTGCATCAGCTGTCTCTTAGATCTGAGGATTGTTTCCCTATTTTGTGCAGAAGCTTTTAAAAATGAATGTGTTATGGCTTATCAATTCTTGGTCTTGGTTCCTGAGTTGTAGGAGTACTTTGTATTATTTTTTTTTAATGTATTTTTTTTATATGTGTGGGTATTTTGCCTACAGATGCGTGTGGGCCCACATGCATGCCATGCCTGTGAAGGCCAGAAGAGGGCACTGGAGCCTTTGGAACAAGAGCTATAGACAACTTTATCCACCGTGTGGGTGCTGGGAACTGAATTCCAGTCCTCTGGAAGAGCAGCCAGTGCTCTCACCTGCTGAGCCATCTCTCCAGCCCCTCATCCCTACAGCAGGAAGTATTTTTGTCCATGCTGGCCTCTGACAGTTTCAGAACTTGAGGTCTTTTGCTGAAGTCTCTGACCTGTTTTGAGTTGACCCAGATGATCTGTGCCCGGGGTGAGAGAAGGACATGGTTTCGTTCTCCTGCGTGTTGACATCCAATTGACTCAGCATCATTGGATTGGGGTTTTCCTTTTTTCTGATGCACATTTTTAGCATCTTTATCAAAATTATGTGACTATATTGTGAGTCTAGTTATGGCTGTTCTATTCTATTGGTCTATGCGTTTGTCTGTTTTACTTGCCATGCTGGTTTTGTGACTATGACTCTGTAGTATAATTTGGAAACAGGTTCTTCATAGGTAGGGTTTGGTACCTTCAGAATTATTCTTTTTTCTTCAAGATTATATTTTCTATGCATATCTTTAATTGTGAATGAGATGTTTGCCTGGCTTTTTCTCAGCTTGCTCCTGCTTGGTTCAAGGGAAATTTTCTGATTTCTGTATGTTGATTCTGTATCCTTTTTCTGCATTGGGCCTTGGATATCTGTGATTAGGTCATTGGCTTGATTTTTAAAAAAATCATCAGTATATTTTTCAGTTCAAACATTTTCAATGTTTAAGTGAGGCTGAGTGAGAATAGGGTTGAAGTTTTGTTGATCCTTATTGGGGGAGTGTATCTCAATGGTTAAACCTTAAGTTCACATTTTTAGTGCACCAGATACGATATCCATTACCACTCAAAGAATAGAACACTAACTTCAGAAGCAACCATAACTGATAGATGGACCTACTCTCAAAGAAAAGCCATAGTCAATTAAAAATCATAGCTCCCTCAATTCCAATTGCTTTGTTGGTATAACGGAGCAAAGATGAAATGGATGTGTGCTAAGTTATTCGTTATTAAAGTTAAGAACAGATACAGAATAATGGTATGAGAGCTATAGAAAAAAACAGAAAAAGATGAAGTAAATATAAGGAGGTGTAATAAAGAAGAGGAGGGAACAGTAGTGCCAGTTAAAATATGACAACAAGAGAAATGTATTAAGAAGTAGAATCACATGACCTAAAACAACCCCAGTCCTTGGGAAGCCAAGACTAGGGACCCCCAGACCCAGGCCATCCTTTCTTTGGAGAGCAGGACAGAGCACTGTACAAAATTAAAATTAGACCTCTCTTCTGTACCAGGGCAGGTGCTCACCTGAGGATGGGCCCAGGTGGGCCCAGGCTGCATATGTGGCAGGACAGACTGTCTCTGTGAGATCAGGTGCAGATGGGCCCAGGCTGTATATGTGGCAGGGCAGACTGTCTCTATGAGATAAGGTGCAGAGTGTCTCCATGTGGTCAGTCATATGTACCCAGCTGCAGGTAGTCTGTATGCAATCACTCACATGTGTCCAGGTGCAGGTAGTCTGCATGCAGTCACTGCCATGTGTCCAGGTGCAGGTAGTCTCTATGCAGTCACTGCCATGTGTCCAGGTGCAGGTAGTCTCTATGCAGTCACTGCCATGTGTCCAGGTGCAGTGACCCCTTGCGTGCAGGTGCAGACTGTCTGTGTGGTGTTGTGCCTCAGCACAGCTGCAGTTCCTGTGCCATCCCTCGCCTGAGTGCAGGTGCTGCTTGTGTCTCAATGCCATCTTGCCTTTCCTTCCCTGGCTATTTGGGCTGGGGGCTTCCAAAGGGAGCAGAGCCTTAGAGACAGTAAGTGGCTCAGTGGCTTCCAGTGTTGATATTTGTGTGTTGTTTACCCTGTAACCTAAGGAGGTGATGTGTGGGTTAGTTAGTGGGCACTATAACAGGGTCTTTCCATCTCCAGGACCAGAAAGGACCACTGGCAAGCTTCCCATGGGCATGTGCCCTAGTGCCTTTAAGCAGCTGTCACTCATCCCTCTTCTGGGAAACTAGAAAGTCTCATTCTGGTCTAAGACTTCACCTGTGGAGCAAGCACGGCTCCGAATCAAAGGTAATGTGCACGCTAGCAATGCCCTTCTTACCCGAGTCCCAGAGAGGGCTACACACAGAGGATCTTACTCTGGTGTTGTCCAACTACCGACTTAGCTGGGGTCATTCCAAGTGGCTTCTTGCAGCTGCTCTGGTGAAATGCTAGAAAGAGGATTTTCCTGGCTCCGCTATGGTATGCAGACCCCAAGATTCCTGTCTGGTTGGACTGCAGGGAGGATCACAAGGCCAGCGTTGGTTGTGCTTTCAGAATCTCTGATTTGTTTTGTTGTTTTTCTTTTGGATTCTGCCCCTTCTGCTGGCTAGCATGCAGAGCTCTCTTCCCTCCCTCCCTCCCTCCCTCCCTCCCTCCCTCCCTCTCTCTCCCCTGTGTAAATTCTCTGCATCAATTAAGATGCTGGTTTTTGGAGACTTCTCCTTTAGCAAAGCCCCCATCCTCCGGTGTTGCTCTTTGCTGCTTTGGGAGTGGAGCTGGGAAGGGCTGAGCCCTCCAGGAGGGATGCTGGGCTCTTTCTTCTCCTGTTTTAACTAACATAGTTTCTTTCTTTCTTTCTACTGAAACTGGTGTTGTGGGAAAGAGAGTCACAAAGCATCCCTTGCTTGTTTCCTAGGGACTGAGTGCATGGATGTGGGAATGTGTGTCATTACCATCTTCTGATCCATTAAATTTACTTTCATGTATTTTATTCTGACTGATGACATCAACAATAAAAATATTTTCCTAACCTATTTTCCAAATTGTTCATAGAACACATATAGAGGTACATATGGATTTCTATGGGTAGATATCATATTATGCAAATTTGTTACTTCTAATAGACTTTCAATGGCATCCTCAAGACTTTCTATAGAGAAGATTGCATCATATGCAAGTAAAGACAATATTCTGAAACCTAAATGGTCTTTGTGGGTATTGCTTTCTATCTCTAGCAATATTTTGTCTCTAATTCTGTTTGTCTACTACACTCGCTACTGATTCTACCACTTTCGCAGTTTGTTGCTTTGAAGAGAAAGTCTGTCTCTTCTATAGAGTGTGTAGTTGAATCTTCCTTTAAAATATTATATAATGATCCTTCCTTTGCTTCTCGGATACTTAATACACTCAAGTTAAAATTTATTATTGGTGAGGTTGCATTTACACCTACCCTTTATTCTTTCTTTTTCTACAGCTCATGGATTTTTTTTTTTGTGTTTGTAGGTATAGGTGTTGCTATGGGCAGATGTGTGGGTGAGCTTGTGGGTGGTCTCTTGGAGACCAGAAGTCAACACGAGGCATCTTCCTCAATTACTCTCCATCTTTATTCTTGGATACAAGGTCTCTGAGCTAGAGCTCACCAATTGGCTAGATGGATGGCCAGCAAGCCCCAGGGTGCCTCATGTCTCTGCTTCCCCACTGCTGGGATTACAGGATACTACTACAGCAGGCTCAGCTCATGGATCTTTAAAAAATCCTTCTATTTCTTTTTGCTTTCTTTTGTATTATTAAGTAAATATTTTCTAGTATAGCATTTATTCCTTTAAATAATTTAAACTTTAAAATTTATTTATTGTGCATACCTGCACATGTGTGCATGCTGATGATGCACATGTGGAGGTCAGAGGATAACATGTGGGAGTTAGTTCTCTCCTTCTACCATGTAGATTCCAGAGATAGAACTCTGGCTGCCAGATTTGGTGACAAGAACATTAATCCACTGAGCTATCTATCTCATGGTCCATCTTGTAATTGATTTTTATATAGTTCTTGCTCATATCCTCCCTTTAGGGTTTTTTTCTGTTATTGAAAGTAGTTTTTTTTAATGTTATATACTGTGATTATGGTTCCCCTTCCCTACCATTTCCCCTTTCTGTTACATTGTTTTGCATATGCCTCATTTACAGAAATTATACATTATAACATACACTATACTATTACTTTATATAATTTTTATGACTTTTGTGAGAGAGAATAAATAACAAGCCTACATTTATAGTTTTTTACAATACCCTTCTATTTTATTACTTTTTTATTTTTTGAGATTATAGTATAATTACATCATTCCCCCTTTCCTTTTTCTCCTACCAAAATCTCCTGTATACCCCCTCCTTGCTCTCTCTCAGACCTGTGGCCTCTTTTTTCATTAATTATTGTTACAATCACAAATGGATATACATTTATGTTCCTAAACACATAAATACAACCTGCTCAGTCATGGAATGTTTCCTGTGTGTATATTTCAGGGCTGATCATGTGGTTATTGGGTAACTAATTGCTATGCTCTCCCTGGGAAGACTATTTCTCCCACTCTCTGCATTCCTTAGTTACCCATAGTTCCTTGTGTAGGGTTGAGGCCTTGCCTACCTTCATGGTAGCGTGTCTGCTGTCGTTATCTTTGTTCTGCGCATGCTTAGGCAGCCATGTTGGTGAGACTTTATGGGTGTAGCTTCTGACATCACTAGAGATACAATCTCACAGGAAACTCCCTGATCCTCTGGCTCTTACAGTTTTTCTGCTTCCTCTTCTGCAATGTCTCCTGAGCTTGGGTGGGAGCACAACATGCTTCCTATTTAGCACGCCTGGTTCTTCTTACTTGTTCTGTGGGCTTGTTTGCATTACAATCTGCTGTATTTCTTTACTCAAAAAAAAAAATCTTTCTTCCCAGTTTACTCTTTGGCACCATTATTGTGAAACATTTGTATATGTTATAGCATCCATGATAAATTATTTTCATATTACTCCATTTGACTGGTTTGTCCATCAGTTAAAAGAGGAAGCATGGGGCTACAGAGTTGGCTTCAAAGTTGATGGCATATGTTGCTTTTGCAGAAAACCCAGGTTTGAGTCCTAACACTGACATGGCAGCTTGTAATTGTCTGTAACTCCAGTTCCAGTTGGATCCAGAACATCCAACATCTTCTTCTAAATTCTGCAGGTACCAGGCATATACATACATACATGCCAGGACATGCATACATAAAGTGCACATGCATACATGAAGGCAAAACACTTATACACATAAAATTAATTTAAAATATTTTTTGAGGAAATATTTGAAGAAATACAGTTATCTTGTATAACTGCCAACATAAATCACCTTTACATATGTCCTGTTCTATTTCAACTCAAGGAACTTCAGTTCATATTTTTATGCTGTTAGTTCTGAATAGCTATGTTGTTTTATTTAACTATGAAAGCCATTATTTCATTTTAATTTCTGAAGGATGACTTTGTTGGCTATAACGTTGTTGTGTTGGGTCTCCATTGCATTTGATGAGAATCTGGTTGTTATTCTTATTTGTATTCCCTTACATCAGTGGGGGGGGTCAACCTGGAGGTCACGATGCCTTTGGGGGTTGAATGGCCCTTTCACAGGGGTTGCATATGAAATATCCTGCATATCAGATATTTATATTATGGTTCACCACAGTAGCAAAATTACTGTTATGAAGCAGCAATGAAGATCATTTTATGGTGGGGTCATCACATCATGAAGAACTCTATTAAAGGGCCACAGCATCAGGAAGGTTGAGAACCACTGCCTTACACAGTGTTGCTTTCTTTCTGGGTTAAGATTTTCATTTTGTCATCAGCATCAGTATTTTTACTATGTCCATCAAATCTGTGTTTGCTGGACTTGAGTTCATTGAGTCTCAGATGTGGTGATTATTTTTCAAAAGATCTGGTAAATTTTTAGCTGTTAGTTTAACTTTTAAAATAATTTTTATTATTCATATTCATGTATGTGCCATGGTGCTCATGTTGGGGTCATGTGGAGGTCAGAGGACAAATTGGAAGAGTCAGGTCTCTTTTTCTACCATGGAGGTCCTGGGGATGGAGGTCCTGGGGATGGAGGTCCTGGGGATGGAGGTCCTGGGGATGGAGGTCCTGGGGATGGAGGCCCTGGGGATGGAGGTCCTGGGGATGGAGGTCCTGGGGATGGAGGTCCTGGGGATGGAGGTCCTGGGAGGAGGTCCCTGGGTGGAGGTCCTGGGAATGGGGTCCTGGGGATGGAGTCCTGGGGGATGGAGGTCCTGGGAATGGAGGTCCTGGGGATGGAGGTCATGAGGATGGAAGCCCTGGGGATGGAGGTCCTGGGGATGGAGGTCCTGGGGATGGAGGTCCTGGGGATGGAGGTCCTGGGGATGGAGGTCCTGAGGATGGAGGTCCTGGGGATGGAGGTCCTGAGGATGGAGGTCCTGGAGATGGAGGTCCTGGGGATGGAGTCCCTGGGGATGGAGGTCCTGGGAATGGAGGTCCTGGGGATGGAGGTCATGAGGATGGAAGCCCTGGGGATGGAGGTCCTGGGGATGGAGGTCCTGGGGATGGAGGTCCTGGGGATGGAGGTCCTGAGGATGGAGGTCCTGGGGATGGAGGTCCTGAGGATGGAGGTCCTGGGGATGGAGGTCCTGGGGATGGAGGTCCTGGGGATGGAGGTCCTGGGGATGGAGGTCCTGAGGATGGAGGTCCTGGGGATGGAGGTCCTGGGGATGGAGGTCCTGGGGATGGAGGTCCTGGGGATGGAGGTCCTGGGGATGGAGGTTCTGAGGATGGAGGTCCTGGGGATGGAGGTCCTGGGGATGGAGGTCCCTGGGGATGGAGGTCCTGGGGATGGAGGTTCTGGGATGGAGGCCCTGGGATGGAGGTCCTGGGATGGAGGTCCTGGGGATGGAGGTCCTGGGGATGGAGTCCTGGGGATGGAGGCCTGGGATGGAGGTCCCTGGGGATGGAGGTTCCTGGGGATGGAGGTCCTGGGGATGGAGGTCCTGGGGATGGAGGCCCTGGGGATGGAGGTCCTGGGGATGGAGGTCCTGGGGATGGAGGCCCTGGGGATGGAGGTCCTGGGGATGGAGGTCCTGGGGATGGAGGCCTGGGGATGGAGGTCCTGGGGATGGAGGTCCTGGGGATGGAGGCCCTGGGGATGGAGGTCCTGGGGATGGAGGTCCTGGGGATGGAGGTCCTGGGGATATAGGTCGTGGGGATGGAGGACCTGAGGATGGAGGTCCTGGGGATGGAGGTTGGGATGGAGGTCCTGGGGATGGAGGTCCTGGGGATGGAGGCCTTGGGGATGGAGGTCCTGGGGATGGAGGTCCTGGGGATGGAGGCCCTGGGGATGGAGGTCCTGGGATGGAGGTCCTGGGGATGGAGGTCCTGAGGATGGAGGTCCTGGAGGTGGAGGTCCTGGGGATGGAGGTCCTGGGGATGGAGGTCCTGGGGATGGACATCCTGGGGTTGGAGGTCCTGGGGATGGAGGCCCTGGGGATGGAGGTTCTGAGGATGGAGGCCCTGGGGATGGAGGTCTGAGGATGGAGGCCTGGGGATGGAGGTCCTGGGATGGAGGTCCTGGGGATGGAGGCTGGGGATGGAGGTCGTGGGGATGGAGGACCTGAGGATGGAGGTCCTGGGGATAGAGGTTGTAGGAATGGAGGTCCTGGGGATGGAGGTCCTGGGATGGAGGTCCTGGGGATGGAGGCCTTGGGGATGGAGGTTCTGGGGATGGAGGTCTGAGGATGGAGGCCTGGGATGGAGGCCCTGGAGGATGGAGGTCCTGGAGATGGAGGTCATGAGGATGGAGGTCATGAGGATGGAGGTCCTGGGGATGGAGCTGCGGTGGCAGGCTTGGCAGCCATCTCCTCGTCCTAGATCTTTCCTGTGGTCCTTTCTTTTCTTGTTCCTTCCATTGCATGCATGGGGATATGCTCAAGGGCCTCACTCTGCTTTGAGCCTTTGCGCACTTCTAACCATTATTTCTTCTGTTTTTCAGGCCGTGTACTCTCTATTGATTTATATGTTTGAAAATTTTATAGTTTCTCCCAGCTACTCAAATTTATTATTGAGATACTCTCATGAGAATTTTTCATTTCAATTGTTTTGAACTTCAGAATCTCAATTTTTAAAACAGTTCTGCATCTTTATTGACACTAAGCATTGATATCAGAAATACTTAAACCTTTAAACATGAATTGTTATTTTAGAAATATGCTTGTAATAATTGATTGGGATTTTGTTTTCCGAGTACAACATTCATACTTCCTCCAAGTCATATCAGAGGGCTTTGCTTTGTTCGCTCTCTTTTGTGGCTCAAACCTGAATGTTTATAATCAGTTTTCTTAGAGAACTGGGTGTTTGGAGTAATATGCTGTAAGTTCTCTGGGTGCTTGTCTTCTCTCCTAGAACTTCCTGTTGTTTATTTACTTAACATCATGTGGTGCCCTGCCCTGCCCCCCTGTGCCGTGTGACGTCATTTCTGAGTGATCCAGTCTTGAGCACGTGACTGTCTCCGGACTGCCTGGGTTGACTGCCTGTTACCCGTCTGTGCTTAGCTCTTTCCTTATCTCTTCATCAGCTCTTAGGTGCTTTGCTTCTATCTGGAGCACAATAGTTTGTGTGCTTCCATTATCATAAGCTAGTTGCTGTAGGCTTTTCAGCACTCCTGGGATGTATGACATGCCCCCGTGTGCTTCACTTAGTGAAATCCTTTGGAAAGGCCAGGATATTTTCAATCTTTGAAGCTGCCCAGGCCACAGAAACTCTTCATATTCCCACAATTCTTTCTGTAAAGATTTTAGCAGACATGCTGTTTAGTTTCTCTTTGCCACTAAAAGGATTGTGGCGTAATCAGAAACTCCTAATTGCTGACTAACAAAATCAGCTTATAACAACATTCTACCTAGTCTGTGTGGCCTTCCACATCCCAGGTGAAATCCGTCTCCTGAGCAGAAGCTCCGGCTGTTAAGGCATGCCTCTCTTCCTGGTTCTAGCTTGGCACCATTGTAACGGTGGTGGTGGTGGTACGTGCCGACAATGGCTTTCTTCCCCTAAAGTGACACCCTTTACAAGCAAGGGTAGGGTGAGATCATAGCGCCTGGTCTTATCAGCTGTCTTCCCTAGTGTGAGACCTTGACCCTAGAAGCAAGCTTGGGCAGGGTGCTCCGGGCTAAGTGTCTGGAGGAGGAGAGTTTTCTTGCTTGCCACTGTCTGGAAAATGCTTCTGTACTATTTGTACTATTGAGACTGTAGCGGAGCGGGGGAGGGAGGGAATAAGAGATGCCAGCATCTTACTTCTGGTGAGAGACTCCTCCTTGGCCACACCTTTCTAGAGTAGAGCTTCCCTCACACTGGACCTCTGGTGGGGAAAGAGCAGATATAAATGTATCATTTCTCCAGAATCAGGTGTCACTTTTTTTTTTTTTTTTTTTGCTGAAATTTAGATAGTATTGAGTAACTGTTTCTTCATATATATGCCCTAAAGTATTTCCCAAAGATCTTATATATTGTTGTATGGATCATTTTTCATCAATTAAATGGTAAATGCTTTGATATTGGCACCATCAAATGTAGGTCAGCAAAAGTAGAGTCCATCCAGAGGTGAAAATCATATTTTCCTTTGAGTAAAGTCTAGCAGCATACTGCTGTCTCAAGTCCAGTCTGTGACCTAGGTAAGCAAGGACTTGATAGTTCTTGGCAGGAATTCTGTGGTCCAGCCTTCATTAGCCTTCCAGAACCTTCTGAAATTCATTACCCAGGCTGTCATCTTGAGTTGCATTCTTTGGCATCCCATGACTTAGATAATTTCCAACACTCTAAGATCTTACACATAAACTCAAACGACCTTGTAGAAGTTTATTTCCAGGCTGTATCCGTGTGAAGCAGATGGATTGATTTTGTCACAGGCATAATACATTGTTAATTTTGGAAATGGTTTTTGTAAAGAAAACAAGCTGGGTTATTTTCTTTTTAATTTTCAATTATGTGCAAGGATATATCAGTATAAAGAAACAAAATGGTTTTTTCACAACTCAGAAGACAACATTGTCCTCTGGGATGGCCCAGGAGGTAACTGGAGTCAGAAAAGGGGTAGGCGGACCAAGTGTGGTAGTGAAATGTGGGAAGATCTGGAGAATCATCTCACAGTGAAATACTGGGACACACTCAGCTGTATCAACCACTGTAGACATCCACTCATGTTTGAGGCTAGAAAACCAGTTGTGGGTCCTTGGGTCAAGTCCAGCAGAGAATACTTTTCATTGCTATGTTCTAGACCTTGACAACTGACGTGGTCAGGCAACACCTACATCCACATCCCAAGCATCACTGAGGCCAACAACTGGGAAGCTAGCGAGTTTTAAGTAGAAGATGAAGTGTGTGGTTTTGTTGAGAGGGATAGTTATTACAACAGAGGCCCAGTTAAAGAAAAAGAAATTCCCCATAGGAAAGTATTCTCCGGAGCTTTATATTCAGTTGCTAATAGAACAGTCAAGTTGCTTTTACTTATTATTTCAACTGTAGAATCAAAGATGAAAAGAGATGCCTGGAAGAAGCTCTGCTGGGAGAGGCCAGGACTCATTAATTTTCTGATATATTAGTGAATAAAGTGGGAGAGAGTCAAAGCAAGGACTTGTCTGCTGAGGCGACTGGAAGACCAGGGACTTGTCAGAACTGGGGAATGACTATTTTAAGTATCAGAAGCAAGAGGCCATTCACCTTCATAGATCCTTCTTGGGTTAGCCAGGCACTTGCTGGCGACAACTAGGTTGGTCGATTTAATGTATCCCACTGGGGTAAACCTGTTATTTTTCACCTCTGTTCATCTATAAATGTTAAACCAAGCCACAAAATAGCACAGATGAAGGCAAAATTTGATCTATACTCTTAGAAACTTGAAAGTTGTCAGGACAACTTTCTGTCCTGAAAGAAAAAAATACCTCAAAGCAAAAAATGTTAGATTAAATTGATTATGTAAAAGTGCAGACTTGGGCTGGAGAGATGGCTCAGCAGTTAAGAGCATTGAGTGCTCTTCCAAAGGTCCTGAGTTCAATTCCTAGCAACCACATGGAGTCTCACAACCATCTGTAATGAGATCTGATGCCCTCTTCTGGCACAAAGTTGTATGTGCAGATAGAGCACTTATATACATAAAATAAATAAATAAATCTTTTAGAAGTAAAAGTACAGACTTTAAAACCCTAATTTTAATATATAAAAGCTGCAATAAATAATTAATAAATGATACCAATGCTATGCCACATATAGAGACAAATGGTATTTAAATTTAGAGAAGAAGATTCGTACACTGTTAGTACATATTGTTTTTGTTACTTTTCTACTATTGTGACAAAAACATCATGACCAACTTAACAAAAGAAAGCATTTTATTGGGTTTATGGTTTCAGAAGGTCAGGGTCCATGATGGCTGAACAAAGGCATGGTAGCAGGAACAGCTGAGAGTTCACATCTTGATCCAAAACAGGAAGCAGAGAGAAGATACTTTTGAAACCTCAAAGCCCACCCCAGTGATGCACCTCCTCCCGTAAGGCCACACCTCCTAATTCTTCCCAAACAGTTCTAATAATTGAGGCCTAAGTGTTTAAACATATATATGTATATGCATATAACTATATACAATTAAATTAAAGAAAAGCATATTAAGTTATACAACATTTTATTTTGATGGCTTAGCAAAGACAATAATACTCTCAGATCTGCAGGGATATTTTAAGATAGGCTGGCTTACATATTGGGAGAAGGAATTAAAACTGATCAAATCTTTCTAGAAAGTGAACTGGTGACATGTCTCAGGAGTTTTAAGGAGAGCTTGCCTTTTTTTATGGAGTAGTATATTTTTTTCCCTTGGAAATTTACCCTAAGGAATTAATCACTGAAGGAATATGTAACGACATGGGGGAATTCACTTGCAATAATGCTTTAGGTGAAAAGAAAAGCACGCATAGAACTCTCATGACACATTGATAACACATGTAAGTGTATGCTGGGGATTTCATCACTACTTAATTATAACTCATACACTCTTCACCTTTGCTTTTTCTGACATTGAGATGTTCATAATTGTACACAGATTCCCATGTATTATCTTACTACCGTGTGTCATATTAAATTGATGGTGTGTCTTTAAGAGGTGATGCATCTTTTATAACAGAAGAGGATATATGACATATCCCTCCTCTTTGACGTCAATGCACAGCTTCCTCTCTTCCTTCTGTGTTCCTATGAAAGGCAACCAAGTCCAATGTCGCCACTCTCCATACACCCAGCAGCTGAAGAAAGGTAGACTTGCTAACATTTTTATCGTTATACGTCATGTGTAGAATCTGGGAGTAAGACACCTTCAGGAAGGTAGACTAAATGTGCATTTCCGGCTCCTCCTCCTAAGGACAGCTGTGAAAGCTGGGCATCACACAGGAGACCTAAGAAGACTGAAAGGTGACCGGAAGGACAAGCAGTTGACCTCAAGGTCTGAGGGGTGACTCTGTGGGGACTTCCTGCTTCTTTTTCTATCTTACATGTCTCAGAGTAGTTACTGGGGGAGCTGATGACCCAGAAACATCAGTGGACACTTACAGGTACATGTGTACACACATAACAAGCACACGCACACATTCATACATACTCACACACCACACAGATACACACAGGTACAAGCACACACACATTCATATACACATACACTCATAAAACTTGTACACATTCTCTCAAACACACACACACACACACACACACACACACACACACACACACACTGAGCCTGTTTTCCTTAATTAAAGGTCAATTCAAGAGACATTTATCAAAACAGAAAAGTTTTAAAAATACTATTCTGTGTAGTCTAATACCACGCAAAGAACTATGACGCCATCCCTACCCCATGCCGACAGAGGACTAGGCCACTGCCTTCTGTGTCTGTAATGGATGTTCTAAAGCCTGTCGCCAGGATGAGGCTTCCTCTTGTGTAATCAGGATACTGTAGCGGATCTAGACAGCGATTCCACCTAGCAGCTCCTTCTTCCTCTTGCTATGAGGGTGCTAGGGACGTGGTGGATTTATACTTTCATTCTACCCAGCAGAGATGATGCTGTACCTGCCACTGGGCTGGTGGTGGTCAGATGAGGGTCTAGAACCCTTGCCTTCACACAAACAGCAGAAGGAATCTGACCCAGTGTGACACGAGAGTCAATGGAAGCCAAGAAGGACATTGGGGTTTTACTTCTACTTCTTAATAATGATGCATTTCTAGGCCACAACAGGCCAGACATCCAGAATTTTAAATAGGACCCAGAGACTCCAACGTAGCATTAAAATGTACATATTCCAGTTGAAAATTACTCATTACCCTGTGTACCAGGAAAATCTCAAACAGAATGGAAAAAGAAACCAGCAGATATGAAACAGGGGTCACAGAAATGCTGGAATGATTTGGAAATCATTTTATTTTATTTTTAGTGTGTATGTCTGTGAGAGAGAGCTGTTTGTATATATGTGTGTGAGAGAGAGTGTGCATATATACGCATGTACATGTGGGACCAGTAGTTGATTCTCCACCTTAATTTTGAGACAAAATCTCTCACTGAACCAGGAGCTTGCAGTGTTGCTAGCCTGGCTTACCAGCAAGCCCCCAGGACCTGCCTGTCTCTGTCCCCATCTTCCAGCACTTGGGCCACAGACACATGCACTGCGTGCAGACTTTACTTGGGTGTGGGGGATCCAAACTCACGTTCCTATGCTTGCTTTTCCCACAGTTATCTCCCAAGCCCCAAGATGCCTCAGTGAGTAAAGGGGGTTCATGCCAGGCTCGATAACCCGAGTTCGATCCCAGGACCCACACAGTGGGAGGAGACAAACTGAATCTCCACAAGTTGTACACACACACACACACACACACACACACACACACACACACACGCACACACACCACAGCACCTCCTCATACACATACAACAAAGTAATACAAGCCATTTAAAATTTAAATATTAAACCCCATGATGTCCTTGAAAGCACAGCGGGGAGAACAGAGGAAAGAATCTGAGCTGGGAGAGACCAGGGAGAACAGACCAGCAGAGAGAACAGAGCGAACTGTGACAAAAGACCCAATTCGTGTGTCCTTGAAATGCCAGCCAGAAATGCAGAAGAGGGCAGGGGTGAAAATATAGTTGGAATAAAGAAAAAGAGTCCCAAACTTAGCAAAAAAAGACATAACTTACAGATTCAAACATTTGAGCCTCTCTCTAAGGGGTAGCTCAGAGAAATTCACTTGCACACACCACAGGAGAAAAAACAACTGGAAAACTAAAAGCAAATGAAAATTCTTGAAAGCAGCAGAGAGAAACAATCACAGCAGATTTCTCATCAGAAGCCCATGAAGGTCACAGGAAGTGGCTTGCCGTTTTCAACCATTAAAGAACCATTAAACCAGAATTCTGTATGCAGCAAGGTGACATTTCAATACATTCTTAGATGAAATAAAACTGAATGTAGTTTTCACTCACAGACTAAACTGACAGCTGAGTAAATTTCCTGCTGGGCATGGTTGTGCACATCTGTAATCCTAGTAATCAGGGAAGCTGAGGCAGGGAGATTCATCACAAGTTCAAGGCTAGCCTGGGCGACACAGTGAAACATTGGTTCAAAAACACCAAAATAAACAAAGAACACAATTTAAAAAGGAGAGGAAGAGGAAGGGAGGAAGGGAGGAAAAAAAGGAACAAGGAAAGATGGAGTTGAGAGATGAGTCAGCAGCTAAGCAGCAGCCTTTGAAGAGGACCTGGATTTGGTTCCCAGCACCTACACCTGGAGGTGCTTCTAACTCCAGCTGGGGATCCGACATACTCTTCTAGTCCCTGAGGGCATAGCTCTGGTATGCACACCCAACACACATACACACATACAAAAAATTAAAATAAAATATAAAAAGAAAAGAGAGAGAGAAAAAGGAAAAGTGTCCTTTAAACAGAAAGGGAAAAAACAAAAGGCATTCTGGAATATCAGGGAAGAAGAAACAACAAAGTTCATGAAAACATAGATAAATAAACTCTCCCATTTTTGAGTTCTCTAAGTCATATTTGACAGCCGAGGCAAGTGTTCTGACACCGATACATGTGGCTGTAGATGAACTTGTGGGGCTTGCTCGGGATAGTCCTACACGGCAGAGGATAATGAGCTATAAGAGAGGCCAGGTTTCTGTACTGCACTTGAACTGGTAGAGCAGCACATGGACAGGCTTTGTTACAGATATGAATAAACTATGTACACATAAAACCTCAATGAAACACTAGGAACAGTATCTCTGTAATGATGTGCCCGGTAATACATTAAAATGGGATTTTAAAAGGTGCTGAAGTAACCTGAAGAAAGGCAGTAAAGATAAACCCTAGAAATAAAAAAATAGAGTTTTAAAAAACTTATTTATTTTAAAAATATGTTATGTATAATATGTATTTATGTTATATATTACACATAATATTTATATATTATTACACAGTATACATAAATATTATATATATATATATATACACACACACACATTTGAAGCCCTAGTCTAATTATTACAACAAATGTAAAAAAAAAAGCATAATTCAATTAAAAAGTAGAGCTTGACAGGGACCAAAAGCCATCAAACTCTACGCTGTCTGCTCACTTCAAGCATGACAGTTTAGACAGTTTGTATTTTACAGAGCTAAAGAGAGCAGGAGTTGCTGCATTAATTTCATATGAAGTCGGCTTCAGAACAAAGATGCTCACCACAGATAAGGAGAGATGGTCGGTTACAAGAAGTGTCAGTCCAGGAGGGAAACACAGCCATCCTGCACATGTGTGCAAAACACAAGACACTGTGATATGAACAACAAGAACTGAAAAGAAAATGAGACCAACCCACAGTTTCAATTAGGAAATGTCAACATCCGTTTCTAACAACCGATAGACCGACTGCATAGAATGCCTTGGGAGATGCAGAAGAGCTGGTAGTGCTACCAACTGGCAAGAACCAGTCCGCATTTACAGAGGACTCCTCTCAGCAAACAGAGTACATATCCTTTTCAGATACCCACCCAGATCTTCCAAAACAGACGCTAGCCACAGAAGAAACTGCAACAGTTTCTCAGTCGAAGTCAGCGCCAGGCATGGTGGCTGACACCCGCTGTTCCAGCACTCAGGAGTCTCTCTCCACAGATTCAAACTAATAATCCATAAGAGGGAAATTCCCCAATACTCACAAACCCATAATAAAAGAGGAACTCAGAAGCAAAATTTTAAAAATATGTAAATATCACATCAGATTTTGTGCGAAGTAGCTATAGAGTGCTGAGAAATTAGTGACATCAAATGCATATATTGATATGTTATCTAGATATTAATATATCGAATACAATATATTAACATATCTAATATATATTAGGAAAACCCAAGCTACTATTCCAAGAACCTAGAAAAAGAACAGAATAGACTGAAAAGAAGCAGAGAATAAAATAATAAGGACAGAGCAGAAATCACTGGGATGAGACAGCAGAGCTATAGAAAACACTGAAGAGCAAAGAGCTGGCTATTTGAAAGAATAAAATCCACAAGTTTCTAGCAAACTGTCAAAAAAGAAAGGAAACATACATTACTGACATCAGAAACAGTCTGGGGCTCTTTCTACTTGAAGTGAAATGGGCCAGTTCCTCAAAAGTCTCAAAATACTGTAGCTTATCCACTGTGTATGGAACTTGGAAAAACCACATAGCCAGTAATGAGTTGAATTTGTCATTTAAAGACTTCTGAGCAGGTCAAATGTGATGGTGCCTGCCTGGATCCCATGCTTGCAAGGCAGAGGCAAGAGGGCAGGAATTCAAGGTTAGCTTTGGGTACATAGTCAATTTGAGGCCAGGCTAGGCTACGTGAGATCCTGTCTCAAAAAAAAAAAAAAAAAAAAAAAAAAGCAAAGAAAATTCCTGAACCATTTCTAGCCTAAATAATGTCACTGTACTACTAAGCACTTAAAGTAGGATATACAACAATTTTTTACATAATTCCTCTAGAAAGAACAGTGGAAGGAAGGAGCATGTTTCAGTTCTTGTATGGAAACCATAATATTCTGGTTTCCCAAACAGATAGAGACAATAAAAAGAAATCATACAACAGTATCGCTCATGAATGTAGACACAGGAGTCTAATGAAAACTAAGTGTTAGACTTTGGCAAAATAACAATTACTCATGGTGACCAAGTAGGCTTTATTACAGGGATCCAAGCTTGCTTAATATTCAAAATTCAATATAATCTACCCTATTAGATTCACATAAAGAAGAAAAATAACATAGTTACATCATCTGGTACAGAAAAGCATTTAAACTTTGATACATCTTAATGACTAAGAACTCTCACTTAGAGTTCTGTTTGGTGGCACAGACCTGCAATCCTAGCTCCTTGGGAAGCTGTGGCAGAAAGATCTTAAGTTCAAGGCTTACGTAGGCTACAGAGTGGGTTTAAGTCTCAGCTATAATTGTGACTCCCCATCAGTCACCAGGTAACATAAGGAGGCCCTGACTCAAATACAAAATTAAAAATGTGCTGGGAATATAACCCAGAGGCAGCAGAGTGTTTACCGAGAATGTGTGAAGCCCAAGGTTCAGTCCCCAGGACCACAAAACAAGAAGTCAACAGCTAGGGGCCTCTCATCGAAATAAGAACAGAGGGGCTAGAGATGGGCAGGGTAAAAGAGCAGAGGATCCAGGTTCAGTTCTCAGCACCCATGTGGTTGTTCAGCACAGTCTGTCACTCCAGTGCAGGGGTATTCAGTGCCTTCTGGCCTCTGCAGGCACCAGGCACACATACATACATGCAGGCAAACACTCACATACAATTAAAAAAAATTTTAAAAAGTAACTAAGAGTAGAGATGACTGTGACTAACTTGATAGAGAACACCCCCAAAGAGAAAAAGGAAAAGAAAAGGAAAAAGAAAAAGAAAAGAAAAAGAAAAAGTACAGTCCACATCATACTTAATGAAAGAAAGACTCATTCTCTAGGAGCAGGCATGGCAAGGATTTGTGACCCATTTCTCCATGTGAACATGGAGGTAGAAACTGTGGTCAGTTCAGTAGCGAAGAAAATAAAATAAAATGAGCATATAATTTGGACAGCAAGTAATGAAAAATTTTATATTCTTATGACAGGGCTGTGTAGAAAATGCTGAAATATCTACAGAGACATCTTGGAAGTGTAAATGACAGCTGAGACTGCCTGGGGTGGGCTACCAAGTTCACTGCTGAGGTACCCTACCTAATCTGAGGTCCTGTCTACAGGGAGACGTGTCTTCTCATCACACCGTCTCAGGAATATTGTAGCACACCTCAGCTACTCATGTGAGGATTAGATTCCCACTGGGAGTCAGGCTATCTTAAGATGTGAATTCAGCATGCTCAGGAGACACAAAAGTCACACGTGAAACCCATCTGTACTTTTGCACACTTGTAGTGAATATAAGGCTCCTGGGGCTAAAAAATGAACCATAGTATTAGTCATACATTGCTTAATTATGGGCACATTCTGAGAAGTGTGTGACTGGGTGATTTTATCACTGTTTTAACATTGTCTTTGGGGATTGCTGTCATACACAGAGATAGTCATTGACCAAAATGTCATTATGTGCCATAGGATTGCACAATTCCATAAAAACATAAGCACTAGATGGGCATTTAAGAAGGCGTCCCTGAGACCTGTGTTCTGAAAACACTATGAAACGAGACAAAGATGTAACTCAATAGAGAGCTGGCGTGTGTTTCTGGGTTGAGAGGCTGTGGCGTTTTAAGAGCCTCAGGACACCATCACCTTTAAAGCTGCAGATTAAGAGTGAAGGTGGAGATGCCAGCTATCCTTTATATCTCAGGCCACTATATTCTCATTGCCAAGAACAGTCCGAGGCCACTCTGAGGCACCGAGATAGGGATGTGTGCACTGTAAAGAGGAGTTCATGCTTGTCTATCACCCAGTGTTCAGCTTCAGTGATGGGTGCTGAGTGCCAGGGCTCAGCACTTGTCTCTGCCCCCCCCCCCCCCCACTACTCGCTATGTCCGGGAGACCAGAGTCTCTGGGGGCTGTTCCAGTTACTAGTGCACAGAGTCACTGCTGCACTGCCTGACTCCCAGTGGCAATCTCTTCCTCACCTGAGTAGCTGAGGTGCTGCAATATCCCTGAGACAGTGTGATGAGGGAAAGTGTCTCCCTGTAGATAGGCTCTCAAATGTAGACTACCTCAACAGTAGCCTACCCCAGGTCACTAGCTTACCCCAGGTCACTGGCCCACCCCAGGTCACTAGCCTACTCCCAGTCACTAGCCCACTCCAGGTCACTAGCCCCCCCCCCCCATCACTAGCCCGCTCCAGGCAGTCTAAGCTGTAATCTACCTTCTGCATTTTGTACCATTGTAGATTTGCTTTTCGTTCACTAGGATGCATTAAAAAAAAAAAAAAATCTCAAGGAAGCCCAGTCCTGATGCTAACATTAACCAAGTCTTGTCACTCCTAGATATTGCTAAAGTTGGCGTTCTGAAAAAGTAAATTCATTTCCTGTGTGTGGCAGCCAACTGAATGTCACCCAGGCTCCTCACTAAGGCTGGCTGATTGGCTCTGGGAAGAATCTGCTGCTCTCATGGCTTTGCCCACACCACCCTCAGGCTGTGTTTCGTACACCTTGTTTCAACCTGGAATTCAGGGGGGAAAACCATTGAGATTCCTGGTACATAAAGGGGGCAGCTTACATTAGTTTTCCTCCACATGGACACACACACACACACACACACACACACACACACACACATACACACACACACACCACACCACATACAGACACACCTCTCTTTTGTTAGTAGCCTTAGCATGCCTTCTTCCTTAACAATTTCGTTATCTTTAATTGAATGTTGAGAAACAGACTTTCTCCTTTGCCTTAAAGGTCTTCTTATAGAAGCTTTAGTGAGACAGAATAAAGAAAGAATAACTTTTGGGGAAATTTTATAAGCACTCTCATAGTCAGGGATGAGTAGACTGACAGATTATCTTGAAGAGGGTGGTTTGAGTGTGATGGTGGCCCCTGCTGTTCCTTGGACACCTGCTATGTCAGGCATGTAGCTACATCTCACTTGGTTCTGGCTGTCACTCTAAGCCCATTGACAGTCGAGGAACCTGAGGCTCACAGACCTCCTGAACAAGACAACCCACTCACAGGTGGCAGCATCCACATCTCCGTGCAAGCCAGGTGTGCATGGTCCCAAGCCAGGTGTGCATAGTCTTAAGCCAGGTGTGCATAGTCTTAAGCCAGGTGTGCATGGTCCCAAGCCAGGTGTGCATGGTCCCAAGCCAGGTGTGCATGGTCTCAAGCCAGGTGTGCATAGTCTTAAGCCAGGTGTGCATAGTCTTAAGCCAGGTGTGCATGGTCCCAAGCCAGGTGTGCATGGTCCCAAGCCAGGTGTGCATGGTCTCAAGCCAGGTGTGCATGGTCCCAAGTCAGGTGTGCATAGTCTTAAGCCAGGTGTGCATGGTCCCAAGCCAGGTGTGTGTGGTCCCAAGCCAGGTGTGCATGGTCTCAAGCCAGGTGTGCCTGGTCTCAAGCCATGTGTGTGTGGTCTCAAGCCAGGTGTGCATGGTCTCAAGCCATATGTGTGTGGTCTCAAGCCAGGTGTGCATGGTCTCAAGCCATATGTGTGTGGTCTCAAGCCAGGTGTGCATGGTCCCAAGCCATGTGTGTGTGGTCCCAAGCCAGGTGTGCATGGTCTCAAGCCAGGTGTGCATGGTCCCAAGTCAGGTGTGCATAGTCTTAAGCCAGGTGTGCATGGTCCCAAGCCATGTGTGTGTGGTCCCAAGCCAGGTGTGCATGGTCCCAAGTCAGGTGTGCATGGTCCCAAGTCAGGTGTGCATGGTCCCAAGCCAGGTGTGCATGGTCTCAAGCCGTGTGTGTGTGGTCCCAAGCCAGGTGTGCATGGTCTCAAGCCGTGTGTGTGTGGTCCCAAGCCAGGTGTGCATGGTCTCAAGCCAGGTGTGCGTGGTCCCAAGTCAGGTGTGCATGGTCTCAAGCCATGTGTGTGTGGTCCCAAGCCAGGTGTGCATGGTCTCAAGCCTGAGCTTTCACCTGCATGTCTTTTGCCTTCTTCCCCAACCCCCAGTGATATAAATTGGGATGTGATGGCTCAGTCCCAGATGGCCTCTCCCAGGCACCAGGAGGTACCAGAATAGCCCAGGAACATACTGAGCAGAGATGAAACCATGTTCCTCGCTGTTTGTCTTCAAGAGGTTTCTTTGATCCATAATGTGACAGGTCAGATCTACTCTTATTTAAATAGTTGAACCCTCAAAGAAGAACTGGGACTTGGTCAGTCTGTGATGCAAGGTGAGCCTACTTTTGGTCCTTTCCATCAGGTGGTGATGTTGGGCAGAAAGAATCTATTCAGCAAAAATACAGGGACAGTGTGGTGGGTCCACTTACTATGCCTTCCCTCTGGCCTGGAGGGCATCTGGGTTCCCCAGGTCACTTGTAGGAAAAAGTGGCTTGTTTCATCACTCCAGACTCTTGTAGGAAGCTCCATTCTGTGCTGCTGCTCCATTCAGGAGGGCCCAAAGGCCTTTACTGTGGAATGTGTAGTAGAGTCTCCCCATGTTTACAACGGTCTTCACTGTCTCAGAGAGCAGAGCCTTGGGCCCTGCTAGACAGTGACCACAACTCAGATCCATGTGCTGCCTGTTGGATAGAACCTTTGCATTTCTAGCTCTTTGGTCTGGTGTGATCAGTGAGAAAGGGAGATGGGGAGAAGGGTGGCAATGACTCATTCCCAAAGAGCTGCATGCTCACAGTGAGACGTAGGCTCCAGCATCTATTTGTAGGCTTGGGCCACTGTCCTTATTTGTCATGTAGACTTTCCAACACTGGCATCAAAGCAATAAACTAACATTTCTTTCTGTGTATTCTTACCCAATATCCTATGTTTAAAATGTGTCATTTTCTTAATCTCACACTGGAAGAAGAGCTGTGTGTCTAACATCTGCCTTTGACCTTGAGATGTCTTGGGGTGCAAGGTCAGAATGCAAGATGTTTCACAGGCATCTCCAGAGCCAGAAAGGAGATCAAAACCCTCCTCTGGCACTATCAAGATGTTTGGAGACACATATGTTATTTCTAGAGTGTTTACAAGATTAGTATTTTGAAAGCTTTCTTGGGAGCAGTTTCCATACTTAATCACAGTCAAGAATGTGTGTGTGTGTGTGTGTGTGTGTGTGTGTGTGTGTGTGTGTGTGTGTGTGTGTGTGTGTGTGTGTACATCACCCATGCATGTGCATGTATAGGCCAGAGGTCATCCTCTTAACCCTTTTCACATTGTTGTTGTTATTATTACTATTATTTGAACTAAGATCTCTCACTGAACTTGGAGCTTACCATTTTGGCTGAAGTCCAGGATCTGCCTGACTCCTTCCAACTCCCAGAGGTTATATTTGTCCAACTTTGACTTGGGTAAAATCCAAACTCAGGTGCTCATGCCTACAAAGCAAGTACTTTATCCCTTGAGCTGTCTCCTCAGCCCAAGTCCCCTGTGAAAGCAATGTTTATCGAAGGCACACATAGTCCTGTAAGACACACACTTCTTCTATCTGTAGATGGATGGACAATTGTCCAGTTGAAGAATGACAGCTAAAATGTGGTAGATCTAACATGCTGAGTAAGATGTTCAGTGCAGATTGCTCTAAGTCCAAAGAGAAAACCATTAGGCATTCAGCTTTAAACAAAAAGAATATTAGGGAAGCCAGCCGCTTTGATGCCAAGCTTGACCCCACAGGGTTGAGTGTGGCAAGGCTGAAAGCTGGGAAATGGAGTGTTGATGCCCACATATCGTTTGATAATAAGAAGCCAGGTTTTCTATAGTTGGACTCTAGTCTTCTGGGTCCCATACATGCTTGTGTAGCCATCCCCCAGATACTCCACACAAACAACTAAGGAAATATAAGTGTGGATGATTAGCTAGCCTCAAGGTTTCCGTCCATCATGGCAAGGAGGGCCCAAAGGCCTTTACTGTGGAATGTGTAGTAGAATCTCCCCACGTTTACAAAGGAGACAATGCTGGAACCAGGAGCCTTCTGCAATCTTCAAGTGTCCACCCTTAGTGACCTGCTTCTGCCAGCCAGGCTCTATTTCTTAAGGGCCCATGTCACCCCAAAATAATGCTACTAGCTGGAGGGCGAATGTTGAAACATGAGCTCATGGGGACATTTTAGATTCACACAAGGCTATGATAGTGGCCTTAAAATGTTTTGCTTTGATTCTGGGGAGATGGTTCAGTGGGTGAAGTGTCTGATATGCAAGCATGAGGAGCTGAGTTCAGATCCCCAGAAGCCACCTAAAGCCAGCCATGGTGGCATATGTCTGTAACTCCAGGTCTGGGGCCATGGAATTAGGCAGAGCCCAGGGGCTTGCTGGCTGTGAAGCCTGAGCAGAGCATTAAGCTCTGGTTAAGTGAGAGACCCTGCTCTAAACAATAGAGGACAGACACCTGATGTCAACCACATGCATACACATAGACAAGTATACTCATCCATATATGTGTGCTGCACATATGCACACACTGCATGCAGATTTGTGCATATGTGCATGCATAAACACACACACAAACATATACACACACTGATTTGTACACACAGTTACACTCTTAGTTCTACATATCTAGGAGTGTCCCCTGAAAGAGGAGAAACAGAAAGGGTTGGGCTGAGGGCTCTCTGAGAGGTTGAGGTATCTCTATGAAGTGATAGGGGAATGGGATGTAGGTGTCCCACTGAGGGCACTAACCAGTTCCCTTGACTGTAGCCTAAAATTGAATTATTAATAAATCCCTGTGGCCATGGATATGTGTCTGGGGCCCAGCTTCTGTCTGCAGAGGTCAGCACCACGACACTGAAGGAGGTGAGTTTTTCTCTCCTTCCTTCTGGCTGAGGGGATGCCTGTGAACTAGCTTGCACCCTAGCTTGTACCCCAAGATGTCTCAGGGTCAAGGACAGAGGCTCAGCCACACAAGCTTTTCTCCTTCCAGGGTGACTGGATGTCATTCACAGAAGACTGACGCAATGATGCTTCGGAGCAGGAAACATGGGAAGCAATTATCTTTTTAGTAGGTCACTGGCCTCCTTTGGGAGAAGAGACCAGAGGGAGAGCAGGGAAGGCAGGCAGCATGGTCCCCCTGGAGGCTGCGCCTGCAGTAGCTGCCTTGGTGATTAATAACCGTGTCACTTTCCGAGAATGTTGCTTTAAGCAGCCGTGTTCAAAATTGAATGGGGATGAAATACAACAACCCAAAATAAATGTTTCCTCTATTCCTTCGTTGTTGCTGGAGTCCAGAAATAGCTTTTCAGATCTATAATTTTAAAAGGCATCATTCACAGCACTCTTTGAGCCCTGGCTTGATTTTCACATGGATACCATTGTGTATATATACACTGCTTTTGGTTTTATAAAGATCATGAGAAAGCTAAGTGATTTGGGTTCTTTTCCTTTGGAGGGAGCACTGCAATAAAAATTGTGTTTACAGAGAAAAATATACCCTTTACATGTGTTTTTAACAAAAAATAGTAACTTAGTGGAGGAAAAGACAGGAAGAATATTGTGTCCATATAGATCATATTTTGGAACAATAAAAATGTCTGGCAGGCAGTAATTGCTGGCCAGCTGCAGGGATTACAGCCCAGTAAGCTGTGTTCAGGGCATCAAGCCAGGATGCTGGCAACCAGGGAAGGAGCCTTCAGTGTGCCCAACTACATCCTGAGATCATAAACCAGAGGGTGACTTCAGAATGGCAGGACAAGTTTACCACATGGCCATGCCTTCTATAGCCCAGAGCCTTGATGTTCCTTCTCTCTGCTGCTTCTCCTGTAGCCAGGCAACCAGCTTGGGGCAAATAGTGACAGTCCTAGGGCTGACCTCTATTGGCATCTCTGAGCAGAAGAGTTGTTAATCTTTAGTGTTACATTCCCATTTCTAAAATCAGATAAAACTTCTGATAGGTAAGAAGCCAATGGAGACTCTGGTTCAGTGCTTTGGAGACTGTCAGCATCCAAGGCCAGAGGGAAGGAGAGGGTGTGCCCCCACTTTTTGCTCATCTACTGATTTCTTTCTGCTCACCTATAAGCAAGCCAGGGTAGGGCTTTTGGCATTACAGGGGCTTGATTCCTTTCTCCTGCTTTCTCTTTCTCATTAATTTCTGTCCTGTACACTGCTTCTATCCGTGCTACATTGTCAAAGCTATTTCTTTGTCATAATGGCTATGAATAAGCAAACATTTCAGGAAAAAGTGGGGGTGGCAGGTAGGAATCTGGAGTATAGTTGCTGTGATAGAGGGTGTGCCCTCCTTCCTTTCTTCTCTCTCTCTTCTTTCTTTCTTTCTTTCTTTCTTTCTTTCTTTCTTTCTTTCTTGCTTTCTTGCTTTCCTTGCTTTCCCTCTCTCCCTCTTCCTTCCTTCCTTCCTTCCTTCCTTCCTTCCTTCCTTCCTCTCTCTCTGTCTCTTTCTTTCTTTCTTTCTTTCTTTCTTTCTTTCTTTCTTTCTTTCTTTCTTGCTTGCTTGCTTTCTTGCTTTCTTTCTTGCTTTCCTTGCTTTCCCTCTCTCCCTCTTCCTTCCTTCCTTCCTTCCTTCCTTCCTTCCTTCCTCCCTCCCTCCCTCCCTCCCTCCCTCCCTCCCTTTCTCTCTCTCTCTCTCTCTCTCTCTCTCTTTCTCTCTCTCTCTCTCTCTTTCCTGAGAGCCTTTGTTCCAGGCCAGGATGGGTCACATGAAAATGTGCTGATGGCAGAGACTGTGAACATGTAGGTTGTTCTGGCTTTCAGATATGTGTAGGCCAACAGATCAGGAAGACCTTCATCTTTAGGTAGTTCATTATTCACAGTGCCCTAGAAAAAAAGAGGTGTCCACTCACCAGGGAAACACTGGTGTCAGTGAGGAGGTGGAGGATGCCAAAGGAAAGAATGGGCCATGCAGGTAAGCAGGCTAACTGGGTTAAGCAGACTAGGATTGACTAGTTGGATACTAGGGCTCTGATATCTTGGGGTTCTCCTCAGTTGTCTGACACCTGGCCCTGGGTGTCACCTGGGGTGACTCGTGCTGGGTATCAGTGGCCTACATTGTAATAGCCTTATGAAGGAGGTATTTGGGGCTTCTGGATTTGTTAGCATACATTTGGATGATGCAGTCATGGGGACATCATTTGCTATCTTTAGGAATGAGCTCATTCCTGGGAGGTGGGGCTCACACTCTAGGATCAGCTCTGGGTGGAGAAGCATCAGCTGCTGTCAGTTAGTACAGACTGAAAGAGAGAGACAGTGGCACTGGGGAGACCACAGAGGGGATACTAAAGGCATTCTAAGGAGAAGCCACATTGCTTTGGTTGGTTTGGTTCTGTTTATGTGTTTGAGAGGGAGAAGAATCAGAAAAGTCTCAGTGTGAGGAGAGAATTGGTGGCTGAGCCTCCACAATTGAGTCCAGTTAGGTATATGACAGTTGGGCTTGAGCCTGGTGGAGGCAGTGAGCCCTGTGTGGACAGAGGCCCCAGATGGGGAGAGTGTGAAGCATCCTTGAAGCAAAACCCAAGTGGACTCCTAGACACCAGGCAGAAGCATTTGGATTAGATTCCCAACCATCTGGCTACTATATTTAAAACGCCCGTAGAATGCCTGTGTGTGACTATGTGTCACAAAAACTAATTAACAGGTTAGGAGGTGGTGATAAATTATTGTGGCTGAAGAAAAGAAACCCACAATAGTGGGTGTGGTCATTTGAATGAAAATGGCTCCTATAGGCTCATAGGGTGTAGCACCATTTGAAAGGATTGGGGTGGGTGGCCTTGTGGGAGTAGTCGTGGCCTTGTGGGAGGAAGTGTGGCCTTGTGGGAGGAAGTGTGTCACTAGAGGTGGACTTTGATGTTTCAGAAGCTCAAGCCAGGCCCAGTGGCTCACTCTCTTCCTGCTGCCTGCTGAGATGTAGACACTGTCTGTTAACTGTAGCACCATGTCAGCCTGTGTGTGGCCATGCTTCTTGTCAGGATGATAATGGACTAAGCCTCTGAATGTAAGACAGCCCTAATTAAATGTTTTCTTTTATAAGAGTTGCCATGGTCATGGTGTCTCTTCATAGCCATAGAACACTGACTAAGACAATGGGGCTAGAAAACCAGTGCCTCCTGAGCCATTAGCTAAACCTAGTGAGTGGGTGGAGCTCTGGAAGCTTAGAGGGCAGAGATAACTATGCCCTGAGCAAGCAGTTTGGTGGCCCTAAGGCCCAGCATACCCCATGATGAGAGCAGACTCTGCAGATGCTGGATCACTCTATTTTACAAGGAAAGTTGGAAATGCATATATTCTTGAGAAATCTCTCAGGTTCATGAAATCATCTAGATTCCTGCAGTGGATTGGCCCATCTCCCTGTCACATGACAAGATATACTCTGAGGCTTGCTGTGTGGACTCCTGGTGGCCTCTCTGGCCTGCAACTATTACCAGAATTGAACTATGAGAGTCAAAGAGGAAACGGGACCATCACAAATTATGCCTACACTAGGAAATGGATTGTGTTAAGTTTTGTTTTCTGTTGCTGTGATAAAACACCTTGGGGTGGGGGAAGCAGCAGGGAGGAAGGGTTCACTTTAGCTCACAGTTGGAGCAGCAGTCCATCATGGTGGGGAAGGCAGGGCAGCAGGAGTGCCAGGAAGCTGGTCACACGGTTTTCTGCAGTACAGAAGAAGAAAGTGATACACACTTTGGCTTGCTTTCTCTGTCTCAGGCAGTCTAGGACCCCAGCCCATGGAATAGTGCCCATATTCAGGGTGGGTCTCCCCACCTCTGTAAATATAGTCAGAGAACCCTCTCAGGCTTGCCCAGAGGCTGTCTCTGGGGTGACTCTAGATCCTGTCAAGTTGACAATCACTGCTAACCGCCACACTGAATAGCATCCAAAACCTCCCCTGAGGTCTTGATCAGGCTACTCTGCCATGTTTACCTGCATTTCTTCATTTGAAAAACTCATTCATTCAATAGCGTGTATCTGCTGTGTGCTGGGCACCAAAACAAAGACTTGCATGAAGAAACAGAAACTTTGATAGAATGCCGTTTAAAATTGTGTGGTTATGATTTTTTTCAGCAAATCAAGAGTTAAAAGATGTTGTTATTGATCATTTCCTTTGCCATCTCTGTGTGAGTAAAGTGCCCTGAAATGATATTTTGGAAATCCATGATGAAATACTGGTGATTGACAGGGATGGAAGGCTGGGTCACCCTATCTGGGTCTTTTCTGTGATCTGGGCTGTGAGCTCCTTGTCTGGGACTTGACCTTGAACATGGTAGATGCCCAGAATCTAGGGTACCTGTGGCATAGGTCAGACACAGCTGTTTCCCAGAGGAGTGGGTTGTATATGTCCATGTCTAGTGTGGATAAAATTTTGGCTTTAGTAATTATAAATAAAGCTATACCATAATTTTAAAACCTAAAGTCCAAGAGAGTGGGGACAAATAGAACACTTTAAGTAGCTGCATGGGACCATTTATGCTGCTATGACAAAACTACAATACATGGGGTGCCTTAAACAGTGGACATTTATGTCTTGTGGTTCTGGAGGCTGGGATGCCAGGGTCCAAGGACTAGCAGGTTCAGTGTCTGCGAGCTTTGTCTTCCTGATCTGCCTTCTTGTGTGTCCTCACCTGACCTTCTTTCAACCCATGGAGCTGAAGGAGGGTTTGCTGGGCAAATCGGATTAGCACCCCACCCTATGACTTCATTCAACCTTAATTACGTCCTAAAAGCCCTATCTCCAAATAGTCACTTGGGAATTAGGGCTTCAACATATGAATTTTGTGGGGACACAATTCAGTTCATAGCAATAACCTAACATTATGACGACACCATTATTGAAAATGCAATTTCTTTTTCTTTCTGTTTTTGGCCTCATCATGACCCAGCCGAAGTTGAGAGGTCACCCTGCTGCTGTCCAACCTCTCATTTGAGACCACACCCTGCTGTGGTTGGGTGGAGATGGTGTGGAAGAAAGGGCATGGATCATGGGCAGGAGATGATAGTGTTCCTGGGACAACCATCTGGAGTGGTCAAACTGTGCCCTGGGATGTCTACTCACCCTGGGTAGCATCTGTCCCTGTGTATGCCTGGTTTTGTTTGCCTCATCCTCTCCCACCTGTGTGGCATAACCAGGTTGTGACTTCTAGATGCCCATGGTTCTCAACCTTCCAAGTGCTGCGGCCCTTTAATACAGTTCCTCACGTTGTGGTGACCCCAACCATGAAATTATTCTTGTTGGTACTTTATAACTGCAATCTTGCTACTGTTATGCATCAAAATGTAAATATCTGATATGCAGGATATCTGATCTATGACCCCCAAAGGTGCAAAACATAAAAACTTTGAAAAATTTGCTCTTAAGTGTATGGGTATCCTTGGCTCAATAGTGTCTACAACTACAAATGGGTTTGCTTATGTGTGTGTGTGTGTGTGTGTGTGTGTGTGTGTGTGTGTGTGTGTGTAAGCTCACGGCTATTTAAAAACAGAATGTCACCAACCCCAGAGTCAGAGCGTACTGACCTGCACCAGGGTTTGCCCATGGGTGTTGCTGCAAGGACAGTGCCAGGAATTGCTTTGAGGAAAGACATGAGCTGTATCTGCCTCTAACTGCCCTCCAGCCGCTGTAACAAGGCACAGGGCCTGCAGGATGTGGTGAACACTATTCCATGTGGGACTGCAGGGGGGCTTAGGAGGGCTGAGAGTAATGATCCACCTGTGAATCTGACAGGAGCATGGAGGCCACCGCCACCCTCCTTGTTGAGAATGTCCATTTGAAATATGTTCTAGGCTACGGCTCCTGTCCTATTAACTATGTCCCAAACCTAGTAAAGCTGAATAATTAATGATCACAGGGCACTTGAAGCTCTAAGATGTCATGTAAATGTTAAGGAGTACAAATTACTCTGCATAGTAGATAGCTCTGTTGCCTTACCCGGATCCTGAGGTGGGAAGGTTTGTTTCCAGGAAAGCTAAAAAGCTTTCTTTGGACTTTTCTCGGAAGGTTGGACTGTCTTAACTCACTGTCTTAACCACATTTTAGGAGGCTTGGGTTTCCATATCCTGCAGGATTTGAAACACCGATGGCTGGCTGCCACTTGCAGCTGTGAAAATGAAGTCACCTACTTACTGTGTTTTGGTAAAAGCTGTGTTTGTTCATTCTCTCTAGCCGAAGGCAGTTTGGGCCCAAGGGCAAAGAGGAGGTGAAGATCATCGAGCACCAGATGCAGACACTCCGGCTGATGTCTCACCTGGCCACAGCGCTGGCCCTGACCTTCACCAGCAGGTGAGCTGGCTCTGTGAATGCTTCTCCCCCCAGGGGGTGGGACACAGACACATTTTCTAACTGTGAGCAGGAACGGGCCTGTGGGGAGAACCTGATGCCCGAGCTCAAGGTGAAACCTCAAACTTGACTGAGTGTCCAGAAGAGTGGAATCCACCAAGAATTCAAGAAGACTTCAGTCAGTGCTTGTCTACAGATACTAACGCTAACAGATGTGGGCTGTAGAGATGGCTCAGCAGTTAAGAGCATGGCTGCTCTTCCAGAGGATCCAGGTTTGAGTCCCAGCACCCACATGGTAGCTTATAACCATCTATAACTCCAGTTTCAGGGGATCTAATGCCCTCTTCCAGCCTGCAAGGAACTTGCATGGTGCATAGACATGAATGTAGGCAAAACACTCAGTCACATAAAAAAATAAAATAAAATGAAATAAAAATAATGTAAAAAAAAAAACCAGAAAAAGTAACAGATTTGAACAGTTAAAATACCTCCAACTTCTGATAAAATTTCTAAGTGGACAATAAATCTCTGAACACTAGATCAAGGCATGTGTGTGTGTGTGTGTGTGTGTGTGTGTGTGTGTGTGTGTGTGCTGTGTGTGTGTTGGGGAAGGAGGCAGGGTGCTGAATGAAATATCGGAAATGGTACTATAACTGCACGTGCATGATCACCTTCACCACAGGCTTTTAAAATGTTTGTTTTAGATTTATTTATTTTGTAAGTGTCTTACCCGCATGTATGTTTGTGTACCATATGTGTGCCTGGTACCTGACAGGGACAAAGGAGGGTATCCTATACTGGAACTGGGGTTACAGATGCTCTGAACTATCTTATGGGTACTGGGACCAAACCTGGGCCTCCGAAAGAGCAGCAAGAGCCTTCTCTGCTGCCCTCGCCAGCAGCTTTAATAGAGGACAGATGCCTCCAGATGCTCCGTCTCGCAGCACTCGGGCAGAGCCTGGGCTGTGTGTTTTGTATCATTGTCACCTCTACATCTACAAGGACCACAGGACCCAGGAGGATGTGGGCTGGGAAGAGGGTGTCCAACTTTAGACCTTTCTCCTGTATTCTTTTTTCCCTAACATGCTAGTTCTGCTTCTCAGTAGGGTTGCCACAGTCGGCTTCTGGATAACTCACAGCCCCGCACTTGTGGGAAAATTTACACCCTGACGAGTGAGTGTGTGCTGGGATTTATAAGATGGTGATCATCAGAAAAACCCTGCCATGTCTGATGTGCTGCTGACCTGTGGGGTGCCACAGTCCTTGGGCCTATGGGGGGGTTATTCTCATAACACAGGTAGGGAGCAGAAGTCCAGGACTCCAGGGAGTACCAAGAATGAATTCTGTGGCAGGAAAAACAAGCTACCCGAGAAAAGTGTAAGCCACTCACTCCAACATCTGTGGCTTAAAAATTTTCTGAATTTTCCTTCCCAGGACTGGGGTGTCCTAGTGTGCTACTCTGTTGCTGTGATAAAACACTAACCAACAGCAAACTGGGGAGGAAAGGGTTCATCTGGATCCCACTTCTATATACTAATCCATCACTGAGGGAGGTCAGGGCAGACACTGTAGAGGAACACTGCTTACTGGTTTGCTCCCCCTGGCTTGCTCAGCATGCTTTCTCACAGAACCCTGGACCACCTGCCCAGGAGTTGACACTACCCACAGTAGGCTGAGTCCTCCCACATCAGCCATCAATCAAAAAAACGACCATAGATTTGCTTACAGGCCAATTCGATGAAGGTAATCCCTCTTTTCAGCTGACTCTACTTTTGTCAAGTTGACACAACCTAACCAGCACTCGGGATTAAACCTTAGGCCCCTGCACGTGCACTTGAGATTAGCCCTAGGCTGCTGCACACATTAAAACTAGTGCTATACTGTAGCAGGAATCTTAAATAGTGTATCATTTAGTAAGTTTGGGCAAATACAAACAGCTGTGTAGCAAACACTCCTATTGAGTATAAACCATTTTCATCACCCTGGGAAGCTTCCTGGGTTCTTTGAAGTTGAGCCCCGCTTCACCACCATAACTGAGACAACACACATTTTGGTTTCTATTCCTGTAGCTTGGTTTGGTTTGCTCCAGTAGAGAGAGGCCACTGTTCTGGCTTTGAGTTTCAAGGTGAGAAATGACAGGTGACTGACACTAATTAATACCAAGTCACAGAGCCATTTATTGTGTGACACGTGGGGTGCTGTGCTGTTGAACACATCACCAATCCAATTGCTCCAGGACCTTCTAAATTCTTGACTAATGCTTTTTTGTCGTGTGTGTGTGTGTGTGTGTGTGTGTGTGTGTGTGTGTGTGTGTGTGTGTGTGTGTAGGTCAGAGGTCAACCTCCGGGGCTTCCTTTCCTTCAGCTTCTAAGGAAGCAGCCAGTCCAGTTTGTTGTAGCATGGCCAAATCTGGACTGGCTTCCCCCTCTCCTCCCTTTTCATGTTCCTTCTCCACAAAGGTTATCAAACCTGGCTGCAGGATTTGTCTTCCAACATCTATGGATGCCTGCTGCTGTCAGCTGGCTTTGGATGTCAGGGGCTGGGTAACTTGAGGCTTAACTGGTGAAATACTCTGGGCGTTGAGTTCTACTCAAACAGGAGTGGGCCAGAACTTCGGGTACACAAGGCTGGAGTTAGTAAGCAGGAAACACAGGTCAGCTGGCTCTGCCTGTCCCCCGGCATCTGGTGATGAAATCACAAGTAGTCAGACTCCACAGCGGACAGGCGCAGCAGAGGTGAGGTGGGATGGGCTTTTCTTAGGTTATGTAACTTGACCCCATCATTTGCTACTTGGAATTCTGTCTCAAGTTCTCTGACTATGAAATAGTAATAATAAACCCGACTTAGGGGCTTTTTGTAAAGACCACATGGGTGAAGATTTGGATATGCTCAGAGTAAAGTACTGGATGCTCAACAATGTTGGTTGTTGTGGCCATTACCCATAAGATTCCTCAAACGTCACTTTTTTTTTTTTTTTGGCTTACCAAGACAGGGTTTCTCTGTAACTTTGTGCCTTTCCTGGAACTCGCTCTGTAGACCAGGCTGGCCTCGAACTCACAAAGATCCGCCTGCCTCTGCCTCCAGAGTGCTGGGATTAAATGCATGTGTGCATGCTGCTGCCGCCTCCTGGCTCTTTTTTTTTTTTTTTTTTTTTTAAATCCAAGTATCCATGTTTGTGTCAGTGTTAGTTGTGGTTATGGAGTCAACCTCATTGTACAACAACTGGAGAAAGAAAACGTGGTACATAGTCCACAAACCTTCTGTTCCCCCTTCCTGCCATCTGTATCTCCTGACAGTATGAGTTCCCACCCCTGTCATCTCACCTGACCCTCTTCAGTTCCACTCTCTTAACCATCCACTGCCAACCCAGACCTCCTCAAATTTACCACTGGCAGCCTCTGAAATGAAGTCTGAGTTCTTGCTGGGACCCTGGATATCTTCTGCTCTGGGCAAGCTCCAGCTCCTCTGTGTGGCCTCGGAGAGCCTTCTACCTGTCCAAGTCTCTCCTGGGTTGGGCTCTACCACTGGACCCCAAGCTCAGTCCTTGAGCTCACACTTCTCTATCAGACCCTCCTACAGGCTCACTGGATGTACCTGCAGCCCCTCCCTCACTCCTCCATCAGGTTCTCCTGCAGGCGCACTGGATGTACCTGCAGCCCCTGAGCTCACACTCCTCCATCAGGCTCTCCTGCAGGCACACTGGATGTACCTGCAGCCCCTGTCCCTCACTCCTCCATCAGGTTCTCCTGCAGGCGCACTGGATGTACCTGCAGCCCCTGAGCTCACACCCCTGCTTTTCTTCACTAGGACAGTCATCTTCTTAGACAAAGCTCTTCCAAGCCACTTCCTGGAATAAGGAATGGCCTAGTCCACTTTGTCATTGCACTGTTATTCTTGGTTGAGGACTTGACTTCTGTGAGCATAGAAGTTGTGGGTCCTTAACTTGGCGTCTTCCTATCTCCCAGTGCCTGACTCTGCATAGGTTAATTCAACTAAGGGGATGAAATTACCTTGTTCAATGACATCACATTTGGCCAAGGAGTTGGTTAGAGTTTTGCATCGAAACCATCCTGATAGTGTGTGGAGCAGGCATTTCATGTTATGAAGTTCAGAAGTTACTGGCCAGGGAAGCTGGTGACTGATACCTCCCTTTGGAACCATCTAGAGAGATTTGCGATGGAAAGAAATCTCCTCGCTTAGAAAGTAACTAACAACTTTTTAAAAATGCCCTTTGCAGTGTGCCAGCTCAAAGGATTGTTTGGGTCTGCCTCTTATTTACTCCTGGCCAAGTGGGCATCCAGGCAGTCAGGGCTGGGTTCCAGACCAGGGGTGGAGGGAAGGGTGCAGAAATGCTCATGCATCTGTCTTTCAGCTGCATTTAGTCATTCTTTAGAGAATTTTTTCCACTCAGCACCTGAGAGGATACATTTCAGATAACTGCTGGTGCATATTCAAGTGTGTAGAGTGTAGCAAGCTCTGCCTTTAAGATTTCATATGTACTGACTCATTCAACATCTCAAGATAATTCAACAAAGCAGATGTTTGGTGTGTGTGTGTGTGTGTGTGTGTGTGTGTGTGTGTGTGTGTGTGTGTTTTGTTGAAATGCAGAGGCTGTAGGAACACATTATGTGATTTCTTCTATCTCTGTCTACTTTATTGACTTGAAACAAAATCTCCCATTGAATGGGAAGCTTGCTGTTTGGTCTAGGCAGGCTGGCCATCAAGTCCCAGCGTCTGCTTGCCTCTGCCCCCAATGCAGGGTTACAGGCACACATACCCATACTCCTTTGTGCTTTTTAACATGGATACTGGGGATTCGAACTAGGCTGTCCGGCCAGCAAGCTCCAGGGATCTGCTTGCCTCTGTCCCCAACACTACATATTTCATTTCACTGCTACATATTTACCTGAGTGAAAAGAAGTCGTGCTTCCTTTAAGACATATACATGCATTTCCATAGTCACTTTATCTGTGATAGTTTCAAACAGGAAATAAATGAAACGTTTATTGCACAACGCAAGTGTAGTCTATGCATTACATAAAATGGAATGCTAATTGGCAGGAGGAAATAACAGTGACTAATAACAAGAATAAATCTCAAAATAGCACAGTAATTGAAATAAGGAAGGCACAACACACACTGCACAGTCCTACTGTGAGTAAGTCTGTAGCAAATGGCAAAGAACATGTCTGTGGTGACCTTGGGATGGGACTGGAGGGAGGGATAGACTGAGAAGCATGTAGGGTAATTTTAGGGTGCTGTTGAAAATGTTTTGTGGATTGATAATCTCATGAGAATGCATAGCCATCATATCTGTACGTTTTGAATGAATGCTAAATTATTCCTCATAATGTTGATAAGAAAAAAACCTTCAAATGACACTAGCAATGAAGCTTATGGCATGTGGAAGCTATCCCTCTCTGAATACTCTGTATTTCTATCCCCCCCCCCTTCATTTATAAACATATTGGTAGCACAATGGATGGGAAAATGAAAGGAAAGTATACTATATGGGAAAACACTCCCGCATCACCTACACAGTGATACAGCACTCTATGAGGGAAGTATATAGCTAAAATATGTATTTTAAGCCCTAGAAGAATCACTAAAAATAGCATAGTGTATGCTGGTTAAGTACCCAGACTAGGCTGTCTTCTGGGGGCTGTGATGATTGATGTGGAAGGGCCCCGCCCACTGTGGGTGGTGTCACCCCTTGGCAGGTAGTCCTATGTTGTATAAGAGACCTGAGCAGGAGAGAGCCAGGGCACAGCTTCCTCCATGGTCTTTTTGCTCGGGGTTCCTGCTCTGACTCACTCAGCGATGGACTGTTATCTGGACGCGGGAACCAAATAAACCCTTTCCTCCCCAAGCCACCTTCGGTCATGGTGTTTATCTCAGCAAACCAGAACATAGTTTAAAGGTTACTTGTGGTTCTCTGGATTCTCTTCGGAGCATATGAATATTTTCCTCTTTAGAAGTCAGTGGTGGAATATGATCGACGGGATTGAATAAGACAGAAATAGAGGGGGAAGGGAACAAAGTGTAGGAATAAACAGCAAATAATTTCAAGGTAAGAGTTTTAAACTCATTTTGTTGAGAGTTCCAAAATGGCTGCTACCTAAATGAGATCTAAACAGGGACAGCACCAGTTAACATCCCAGAGTGGATGGGGACATCGCAGGATACCGTGTGACCATAGTGTGACCATACTTCAGCGTGCGAGTCTGGAAAGTTCTAGTAAGTTTTAGATCCTGAGATGGTCGTTCCACACTTGGCGACTTTCATGCCCACGCCTAGGGCCTTTTCTGTGTCCTAGAGTTTGGCTGACTGCAGAGGGAATTCAGGAAAGCCTTCACACCGAACATTAGTTATATACAACTTGTTAAAAGAACTGAAGGCGAGGCCACAGTGACAGCATTCAAAGAAGAGAGTGAAAGAGACCCGGCCCTCTTCAGCCACGGCATTTTGGAATGCAGGAAGAGAATAAGAACTGGGGGGGAAGGGCACGTACAGGGAGACCAGGACACGTGACGTTGTGCGGAAGTCACACCCACAGGTGGATGAAAAAGAGAGGAAACTGGCGAAAACATTCTGAAGAAGGAATTAGTCACAATCTGCAGTAGCTTCTGGCTACTGCTGTAACTGTAACTGTTCCCACCGCTTGGAATCCAGTCCAATACCCCAGGGACGCCGAGAGCCATGGGTGACAGCGAGCCGAAACATACTACTTTTCCATACATACCTATAATAAATCTATATAATTTATGAAAGTGGGCAGTTAGCCACAGTAACTAACAGCAAAATAGTATGATTGTAGCTATGTGTTGTAAAGCTGTTCTGTGGATGTGATCCAACTCTCTTTCAAAATGTCTGACTGTACTGTGCCCACCATCCGTGCAGTGGCCGAAGGGAGAGGAGTGGTATGGACATTGGCATGCAGTGTCAGGCATCTCTGCAGGGGTTCCCCGGGACAAGCACCTCAGCAGGAACAGAGTCAGTCCGATAACTACTCCCACAAGTCACTAGTGAGTGGCTAGAACGGATACAATTCAGATATGTGAGAGATCATTTGTGTTCCAGATAAGGCACAATGAGATTCTGTGAGGTTTTAGCATGCTGCCCAGGATGATGTATAGTTGAAAACTGATGACCTGTTTATGTTTGGAAACTTCCGCTGAGTATTTTCAGATCCTAGTTGACCACACTTCAGTCGAACTGTGGAAGGCACAACAGCAATCCACAGACTTAGTGGCACAAGACAGCACAGCGATACACTCTTACAGTTCTGGGAGTTGGAAATCAAATGAGGCCTGCTGGCTTAGAAATCAGGGAATTGGCAAGTCTGCCTTCCTTTGGAGACTCTAAGGAGCGTCCACATCCTTGACCTTTTAAAAGCTTCTGGGGGCTGCCCCAGTGCCTGTCTCGCCCCTCCTTCCACCTGCAAAGCCAGCAATGCCCACCTGCTCCCTAGGGCTGCGTCACCTCGGTTGTTCCCTCCTCTTCTTGTCTCTAGCCCCTTCCTCTCATACACGGACACTTGTGTCCACCCCAGCCCAGATGTATCCCCCAGGACCCTGGTTTAATCACATCTCCCAAGTCCCTTTTGCCATAGGAGGTGACATACACACAGGTTCCAGAGGTAGGAATATGCCCTTCTTTGGGGACCGTTGTTCTACTTCCTATACAATCCATGGAAGAATTTTCAGTAGAGGGGGACTTTAAAAAATGACACCTCACAAGGTCTGCAAAACTTATTGCATAGTTGGCAGAAGGAAATAAAATGGAACACGACCCTGTACACAGATAGAGAGGAAGCGAGAAGCATGGAGCAGAGGCCAGCATTAGCAATGGGGCTTAGGACCTGACTGCAGAAATGCACTCTTGGGCTGGGAGTGAAGGCGAGCATTTACAAGGGGAGACCGATGTGGTGGAGATGTGCAAATTTAGTGGTAGTGCAGGGTGACAGTTTTGAAGGGGATCTTGGGTGGTAACTGGGGCTCATGCGTGCTTCTTCCGTGTGGGCATGACACACTGCTGCACCCACCACCCATCTCTCCTTTGTCTCACAGGCATGCGGCCTTTGTCCTGGATGAAGACATCTTCCAGGGGAGGGAGCTCATCAACAGGCGCTCACTACAGGCCCTAATGGCTGGGCTGAAAGCCTACAGTACCTGGGAGACTATCAGCTGCCTCCAGGACTGTCGCGAATGCACCGGAGGCATGGTGAGTCCCTAAGCTGAGCAGGCCTATGGGCCCCATGGTCACCAGATCTGCTGGGCTCTGCACCGTACAGTATGTGGGGTGGGGGGGAGCAGGATATGTTGGGCAAAAGAAGTCTTTGAATCTGAAGGAAACTGTCACTGTCCCCTGACTCTGGGTACTTAATATTAGCCTGTGGCTTGGCCCCTTACATGGTTTTGCAAGAGCTGATGTGGACCATGTTGATGAAATGCTTGGTATGCAGCGGCTGGCCATGAGGATTACTGGTGGATGTCCTTGAACTGGAAGGTTGTGGTCGACAAGATAGGAAATGGCCACCAAAGGTTCAGATGCTCAAAGCTCCGCTCCGTTAGTCCCATGGGTAGAACACAAGAAATGTCTCCAAGAGTTTCCAGCTCTGGGGAGGAAACAGTGTTTATAGTCTGCAGCAATGTCTCCAGCTCCAGGGTTGCCTGGACTGTGCAGTGAGGGAAATTAGGAGGGAAAAAGTGCAATGTGAGTCTCTGGGAGTTGAGGGGACTCAGAACAGCTGTGTGGTGTTGCCTTTCCTGGGAAGACATCTGTTCATCCCAGATAGGGCATGGATGGCAAATCAAAGAAATGGCACTACTCAAGTCCAGCCTGGTGAGCCAGTGAGTGAGGGCACTGGGGTTACTTACAGGAGCATGGGTGACCCAAAAGCACCTGCATCACTGGAAAGCTCACTACTGGAGTCTGGATGCATGCTAACATGCCTGGCTTTTACATGAGTTCTGAGATTTGAACTCAGGTCTTCAACCCTATACAGCAAGTGCTTTTACCCACTGATTCATCTCCCTAGCCCTACAACATTGTTCATTCTTTACAAAATTTATCCTAATTGTGTGACCCTTGCTTATGTCTTGGCATATTTCTCCCCATCCTGCTTCCTCCCTCCCCCACCCACTTCACTCCCCAGGTGCAGGTGGCAGCTCATGAAAATTACATCCCTGGGGTTCGCCATACAACTTTCACACAGCTCCCTTAGAATACATCTCCTCTCCCCAGCAACTGATTTTTTACTTTTATAACTTTGGGGGCAGGATCCTGTGAATTGTGCAGCTTTAGTCTGCTTTGTAGGCTTTCCTAGTCTCCAGGAAGGAGCACTTCAGCTTAGAGAAGCATTACACCAAAGGAAGGGATCTGTACCAGACCAGAACAGTGTGTGTGTGTGTGTGTGTGTGTGTGTGTGTGTGTGTGTGTGTGTGTGTGGCAGGGCATGTGGCTGTGGCATTGTGGATCTGTGACTCAGTGGTCAGACATTGGCTGGGGCAGTAAGTGGAGTTCAGCCCCAAAGGAAACAACATTGGTAACCCCAAGAAATGCACCACTTTGGCCACACGCAGTCTAGACTCAGTAGTCCCTGCAGCTCCCAGGGGACACTTCCTAGGGGAAATAGAAGGAACAAGCCCTGTTGGGCCTTTGGTCTGAATTTGATGCTGAGTCTGGTTGAATAATACCTAAGACATCTGTATCTGAAATGGAAGAAGAGAAATTTTGGCCTTTTGAAGAAAAGGTCGAGAGAAAGTCAAGGGAAGTTCTAGAAAAATCAAAGGGGAAGGATGTTTTGGAAACCTGTTTCTCAGAGTTGGGGAACCCTGTGGAGAGGTAAGTGGAAGGGGACAGAGCTGCTGGCAGAACCGGAGGGCTTCTCCATGAGCTATTGTGCTGGCTCATCAAAAAGCCAGCATGGCCGAGCAAAGCCGACCCAAGATGGAGGGGGTCCTGGAGGACACACGTGCATCTTCCCTATAGGACATTTTGAGGGAGACCCTTTGGAAAGGGAGAGTAAAGAACAGTGACCATTGACAGTAGAGCACACCTGGGCCAGCTCCTCCAAGGTAGCCAGGGCAGTGGCTCATTAGGGTCTCCCTCAGGGACCTGACAAGTCACATGACTGATTCCCACCAGAAGCTGGGGGAGTTGGCTGTCTCTTCAGATAGGAGGGTGACAGCAGTTGGGGACAGAATATGGGATTCTAGAGTAAGGCTGGGTGAGCAGGTGGCAGGTGAGATCTGTAGGGGTCCCTCGGATAGTAGCTGTTCACAGGGGTGATCAGGACACAGCTGGAACTCTAAGCTGGCTCAGATCATGTCCCTCTGAGAGGTACCTGAGCCCCGAGGTCTGCTCACCCACCTGTGGTCTTCTGGTCATCATCTAGTTCCTCCTCTGGCTCATCCTCTCTACTGTAGTTTGAATATGGCTTTGTTTCCACTAAAGATCATGTTGGGCCTTGGCTCCCTGATGCACTGATACTGAGTGATGCCCAGTTGTGTGCAGGCCCAGGGCAGGTGACCTTAACTGCTGTGGGTTCATGAACTGTATCACATTCAGAAAATAGTGTTTTGTAGCCCTTCTCTCTCTATCATCTGGTTCTTATACCCTTTCTACCACCTCTTCTGGATATTCTCTGAGCCTGAGTAAATGATATAAATGTCTTGTTTAAGACTGAGTGCTCATCAGTCATGGCTAGGGCAGTCATGAGTCTCTCTATTCACTGTGAAGAGAAGTTTCTCTGATCCAGGCTTAGAGTAGCACATATCTATGAATATAAACATAAATATTTAGAAGGCAATATTATGTGATATCAAATTATGGAAACAATAGTAGTGAGTCCTCCCCCAACCCCAGGGCCCATGACCTCCTTAACCTTGAGTTTTTGAACAGGTTTATAGTACCAGGCATGAATTCTCTTCTGTGGTCTGAAATCTGTTCAAACTCCATTTTAATCTCTTCTCTCAGAAGTACCGAGGCACAGTGCTCGGTGCTCACATTGGTCTGGAATGACTGTTTTCGACACTTTAAAAAAGAAATGCTCCACATGAAAGGATTACCTGTAAAACTCACAGCAAATTTCTCACTGGGAACAAGGCAAGTCAGAGGGTGTGAAAAAGCATTCTTTAAAAATTATGAATGGGACAAAAGCAACCTACATCCAACAAAATTATGTTTCAAAAACAGAGGTATAATAAAGGTGCATCATCCAATTGCAAAAGTTGAAAGAATTAGTCTCCAACAGGCTTTTGCTGTAGGAAATATTAAGAGACAGTCTTTGGGTAAAACAAAAGGGTCTTAGCATAAAACGTATATTAGTAAGTGCCTGGAGAAACAAATAAAGTGTTTTCTCAGTATTTCAACCACACACACACACCCGCACGCACGTGCATACACACACATGCACACGCACACACACCAGCATTTTGGAAACCGGTCTCACTCACTGTGTAGCCCAGACTGATCTCTTGCTCCTCCAAGCATTGGGATTATTGGTGTGCACCACTCTGCCCAGCTTAAATATCTTTAATGAGCAGATTACTTAAACAAAAGTGATAACCTTGTAGCCTGAGGTCAAGATGTAAGTGCAGCGTGTCAATCCTTGACTTTTGGCTGAAATCAAGTGTAATAAGATGTGTGAGTGTAGAACAGAGGGTAGAGGGAAAGAACTCTGCTACTGCAAGGTTCTCAGGCCGCACACAGCTGTGAAACGTCACTTGAAAGTATACTGGGAACAATTAGAGGTGGACGCAGGCTGAGTTTTCCTTGTGTGGGATGTTTAGGACCAGAAGTGTTTCAGATTGGAGGATTTTCTGGATTTGAGGATATTTTCAAAGACTTTCCTATATTGGAATGCTGAAGCACTTTGAAATCTGGAGCCTTTTCCAGATTTTAGAGCTTTTGGGACTTCTGATTTTTGTACTATAAGCACTGAGATCTCTGCCAGAATCATACAACAAGATGTATAACCAGCATGTGATTAAAATGGAGTTTGAACAATATAATACCGAAGTGATCAGAAAGAGGGCAGGGGGGCAGTCAGAATACTGAGCCGGAGATGTTAAATGGCTTGCTTTTAAGCACTAAATGGTGCCCCAGCCTGGCTCAGAAGCAAAGCCCCCCTTTTTTATAGCCCTGGTTCATATGCAGATTGGGTTGTGCTGGCCTGCTCTCCACTCAATAAAGAATGTGGGTGACAAGGAGCAGTGAGGACTCACAAAATAGCTGAGTCCTCCCTAATGGGTGAGCAATTGGAATCTGACCTGTGACTTTGCAATTTTATGGACTTGGCCGGGGCCCTCCCCTGCCTGAGCCTGTTTCCAGGAGACTATAGGCCACAGCAGTGGGAGTCCACCCACTGGGCCAGACCCTTCTTTTTCTATTGGCCCCTTTGAGAAAGCTCCTGGATGTTTCTTCCAGTGGGAGATCAGATGGGATGGAGTTAAATTACTCGTCCAAGTCCTCTTCTGTGAGTCAGGGAGGGGCTGGAACTGGAGTCGGTAAAGCCAAGGCTGCTTTTGGTGCACTGCGTTTCAACTTCTAATCTTGGTAGATGAGTGAAGAACCAAACTGGCCTTGTTCCTATGTGATGAAAACCCTTCACCTTGCCTTGTGGAGAGCTGGCCACTGAGAGCTTCACTCCGCTGCCTCTGCTCCTGTCACCCACATTCTTCCTTGGAGGATTGATAGGGTCAGTTGGTTCTCAGGACTCCTGATACTTACACATTGACTCTATCCAGTTTGAGCACCTACATGTGGAAGAGGTATCTTGTCATGCAGAGGTACCACTGTGTTTGGACCCTCATGGTCAAGGCTCTGACCTTGGCTCTTCCCACCGACGCCTCAGTTTCTCGACTTTTAAATCCCAGGACCTGAGTAAGCATTCAGTAAGTACAGCCAGTCCTCTGCACCCCTGGCTTTCACCAACTACAGATTGAAAATATTCAGAAAATAATTGTGCCTGAAGTAGACACGTTCAGACTTCTCCTTCTTATAATGACTCTCTAAGCAATATCATATAACAACATTTACTTAGCATTTACATAGCACTAGGTCTGAGAAGCAATCTGGAAATGATTCAACATATATAGGGGGCTGTGCAAAAGTTAAATGTAAACACTATGCCATTTGTTATAAAGGATTTGAATATCCAAGATTAAGGTACTTGCAATAGGTTCTGGAGCTAATCCTCCATACACACCAAGGGACAACCTGATTCTCCTTATACTGAAGGACCACTGTACCTGATTCTCCTTATACTGAAGGACCACTATATCTGATTCTCCTTATACTGAAGGACCACTGTACCTGATTTTCCTTATACTGAAGGACCACTGTGCCTGATTCTCCTTATACTGAAGGACCACTGTACTTGATTCTCCTTATACTGAAGGACCACTGTGCCTGATTCTCCTTATACTGAAGGACGACTGTGCCTGATTCTCCCTTCTTTCTCTTTTGTGGGATGACAAAACAGATCACACTGGTGAATCCCAAAGTTTCCTCTTCCTCCTCCTGTTCTCCATCACAACTTATTGATGTGGGAGCCACCTGGTTGGAGTCCTCAGGATAAGGCTTTGGACTATGGAGGCTGAGTCCTACAGAAACAGTCCTGGGGTTCTGACACAACTTGGGGGTCTTGCTGTCTCCTTAAAAGGGTAGAGCCCTTTGGGTGGTCACCGTACCTGGATGCCCATAGCCACATCTTCTGTCCTCTGTCTGGGCCACAGAAGGTACCAATCCTGTGCTCACTGTGTCCCTGAGACCAGTTTCCCCAGGAGGATTTCATGTCCCACTTCTGCCCATAGAGCCTGCTTATTCTGCTTCTCGCTGCTGTGCTTCTCCTCTGCGTGTTCCAGAATCCCACATAGAAGAACAGAGTTGGCAAAAACAGAGGAAAGAAATAATGGAACAAAACTGAGCGAGCCAGTCTCCTAGGAGATGTGCGATCCAGCATAGTGATAAGGTTATCAGCAAACATGTCTTGACCCTGCCTTTTATGTTTCACATGGAGCTGCTGTTTGCTGTTCAGGGATAAAATGCAGCTGGATGAAGCCTGAGTGATTACATTCAGTGATTGCATAAGAAAACACTGGGCTGATGCTTGTAAACTAAAAAATGAGAGGGAGCATGATACATAGCCCCTGCTTAGCCAGTAGACTTCATCCCAAGGCTGATTCCTCAGAGAGATCCAACACCACCTCATTTAGCTGGCATCAACCAACTTTGGAACAGATCCAAGGCCTGACATAAACAGAATAGATATCTGGGAAGTCCAGATATTTCTAGAAGCCTGTGCTCTGGAGCGTGAGCCCTACTCCACTCCTGAAGGTGCCTGGCCAATCTCTCCTGTGAGCAGTGTTGGTGCTCACACTTGGTTCTGGCTTCAGGTACTCTGCAGCAGGAGGTTTGAGGTTCTTTGAGTGCAGGTGGCTAAGAGCACCCAGGAGAACCTGCTAGGCCCAGAATATTCGAAAGGACTATACTTTATTTGTTAATTTTTTTTTTCCTAAACAGGGTTAAACAACCCTAGCTGTCTTGGAACTTGCTTTGTAGACCAGGCTGGCTTTGAACTCACAGAGGTCTGCCTGCCTCTGCCTTGTGAGTGCTGGGACTAAAAGTGTGCTCTACCATGCCTGGATAAGAACTATACTTTTAAAAATGGCTTAAAAATCCAAGAACATAAAAAACAAGACGAAAAACAATCCAAGAACGTAAAGGACCCCCAGCCAGCCATGAGGAGTCTAATGTCACTAGGAACAGGGAGGTCACCCTGTCACTTGGCAGTGCAGGCTCGGAGTGGCCAGAAAGGCCATCACCAGAAGGAACAAGTGCTTGTTGCTCACCCATCCTTTTAGGTCCTATAGATGTCTTATCTCCTGCAGCCGCAGTTCTCCACCTGTGGGGCACGTCAGACATTTACACTACTGTTTACAACTGCAGCAAAATCACAGTCGTGAAGTAGCAATAAAATAATCTTATGGTTGGGGGTCACCACAACAAGAGGAAGTGTACTAAAGGGTCACAGCATTAGGAAGGTTGAGAACCACTGGCCTAGAGTTTAAAAAGATAGCATTTATTTAAATCTGTAGCTTTCACAGCAATCTGAAGGGTATGGACCTTTCAAAACAGGCGAGTAGGTCAGCCTAACTCAGATCTGTGATGACAGAGACTGTTTGGCTCCCTGTCCAAACTGTGCTGGGAAAAAAGGGCCAAGAAAAATCCTGGCTGGTGCCTGGGTCACGTGTTGTGAGCGGTGCTGCTGAAGGATTCTGGCTCTGAAAGTCATGTTGGCTGGGACTGCATTTGTGTGTAGAGTTAGAGCGTGTTGCAGGTTAATGTCTGCTGCAGTGTGAGGGTCTGCTGCAGTGTGAGGGTCTACTGTAGTGTGAGGGTCTGCTTCAGTGTGAGGGTCTGCTGCAGGTTAGGATCTGCTGTAGTGTGAGGGTCTGCTGCAGGTGAGGGTCTGCTTCAGGTGAGGGTCTGCTGCAATGTGAGGGTCTGCTGCAGTGTGAGGGTCTGCTGCAGTGTGAGGGTCTGCTGCAGTGTGAGGGTCTACTGTAGTGTGAGGGTCTGCTGCAGTATGAGGGTCTGCTTCAGTGTGAGGGTCTGCTGCTGTGTGAGGGTCTGCTGCAGGTTAAGGTCTGCTGCAGTGTGAGAGTCTGCTGCAGTGTGAGGGTCTACTGCAGGTGAGGGTCTGCTGCAGTGTGAGGGTCTGCGGCAGGTTAAGCATCTGCTGCAGTGTGAGGGTCTGCTGCAGGTGAAGGTCTGCTGCAGTGAGGATCTGCTGCAGTGTGAGGGTCTGCTGCAATGTGAGGGTCTGCTGCAGTGTGAGGGTCTGCTGCAATGTGAGGGTCTGCTGCAGTGTGAGGGTCTGCTTCAGGTTAATGTCTGCTGCAGTTGAGGGTCTGCTGCAGTGTGAGCGTCTGCTGCAGTGTGAGGGTCTGCTGCAGGTGAGGGTCTGCTGCAGTGTGATTGTCTGCTGCAGGTGAGGGTCTGCTTCAGGTGAGGGTCTGCTGCAGTGTGAGTGTCTGCTTCAGGTGAGGGTCTGCTGCAGGTGAGGGTCTGCTTCAGGTGAGGGTCTGCTGCAGTGTGAATGTCTGCTTCAGGTGAGGGTCTGCTGCAGTGTGAGGGTCTGCTGCAGTATGAGGGTCTGCTGCAGGTTAGGGTCTGCTGCAGTGTGAGTGTCTGCTGCAGGTTAGGGTCTGCTGCAGTGTGAGCATCTGCTGCTGTGTGAGGGTCTGCTGCAGTGTGAGCATCTGCTGCAGTGTAAGAGTCTGCTGGATTTCATGATAATTCAGCTAACTGGGGAGCAGCTGGTAGAGCCCTTACTCAGTGTTCAATGCATGAAATGTCAACCCTTCAGAGAAGGGGTTTCTAGGGTCCACATGTTGATTTTGTTGTGGTCAACGCTTCCAACTCTGTCAAATACAGTCTGCTCTGCATTATCCCTACTCTGCTAGAATTCGTCATGACTGCTGACCAGCTCTCCGCCTTTCTAGTTTAGCGATCAGAAACTCCTTTCTTAAGTATCGAGGTTCCTCCAGAAGTTTCCATTGCCTTAGAGGTCTGGGCTGAAGCTCTTTTAGACTCTTCTGTCACTTTCTGAGGGTTACATAGACAATACCTATGCTTACAGTGATATATAAAGACAACACAATAAAAATCATTTCGTGATTTAAATGATTTCTCAGCATTATTCCAAGAGAAGAGGAATCAACTTTTGCTTTTCAAAAGAAATTTTAATTTGGAAGTGAAATTGCTAATAATGTATGTATGTGCACACACTGTGTGTTGCAGGCACAGACACCGTATGTGGAGGCCTGAGGACCACTGTCAGAAGTCAGTTCTCTTTTTTCACTCTGGGATTGGAGGATGGAACTCAGGTCATTAAGTTTGTTACAGGCTTTTTTATCTGCTGAGCCATTTCACTGGCCTAGAAGATTTCATTTTTTCCTGCCTTATTCTGAGCCCCTGAATCGTCAAGTACCTGGGGCTGTGTCGATGTCCAAGGAGCAGGGATTGTTAGTTATCCTGTGACTTAGCCATGGCTAGAACAACAAGGAGTAAGATGTCATCTCTTCAGATCTAGTGAAAGGAGGCAGATATTCTAAACCAGACCTCCACTTGGCACCATGTGTGGTGATGCACGCCTGTAATTCTGATTCTAGAAACATAGGCAGGCAGGCAGATCTATGAGTCCAACACACACACACACACACACACACACACACACACACACACACACACACGGTAAAGAGTGGCTCATAAGTGGGGCCAGTTTCTGAGGATGGGTCCTTGCACGTGGGCAGGTGAATTCTAGGGGAGGAGGGCTCCATGCAGGGGTAGGCTCGCTAGGGAAATAAAAAATAAGATAAATAAATACATAAGTTAGTTTTTTTGTAAATTTAAAGACAAATATCAGACTTTCCAAATCCAAGGCTCCTGTCCCTGATTTAGGATTTTTTGAGTGTGTATGTTGGAAGGGCATGGAACTTTGTTCCTTGGCTCTCTGTTAGTGATTCACACTTAATTCTTACTTAGCATAATACACGTTCTTTTAAACAAGGCTCTTTGTCTTTTGTGATTTTTTTCAATCACTGGGGTGGGGGTGGGGGAATCACCCCTGTGTGTGAAAGTCTCTGTGTCATCACTGTGACAATCTTGTGTTAATAGGTCCCATCTTGTTAGACAAATTAGAGTGTGCTCCTAACAGGCAGTAAAACTGACCCTTGTTACTGATAAAGGGGAGAGGAATTGTTACAGTGACCCAGGGATAATTCATTTCATTGGCAATATTCCTCTGAAAAATCTCAGCCCAAACTTCTTCGGGGCGAAAGTAAGGTGAGTGTAAGTTTTATACAGAGTGGAGAGCATCCAGACGTAGGGGTGAGTAACGGATGTGCTGGCGTGGAACCTGAGCTGCCTTGCCAAATTTGGAATCTGTTGTGTACTTCTTTCCTCTCTCGTGAGATAACCCATAACTCTCTAAATGAACCCACCCTGTATTGGGGGGGGACTAAATGGAGGGGAAGCCCTAAGGCTTCACAGTTGACTTCAGAGAGGTGATCACATCAGCCAAGATCCTTCTGGGTGAAAGTAAGAGAGACTCATTACTACTTATGCAAGTCAGAAGAATCTATCTTAGGAGAGGAGGGAAAGAAAGAAGCAGCAGAAAGGGTAAGGAGGAGGGCAAGGAGGAGGGGAGGAGGGAGGACAGAAATTCACGTCTCATGAGAGCTAAGAGCCAGGAAGGGTTGGGAGCCCCCACATCCATCCCTCCAGATGCCCAGACTCAGCCTTTGCATCTCTCGGTGTCTGCCTGTTCTTGTTCTTCCCAGCATCTGTGACTTCCCTTGGCTATGGAATATATAGACTGAGCAGTAATGTAAAACCTCAAAGTCTGAAATACTACAGCACAGAGAACTTTTTGACTTTCAACATGATAACACAAGGTGAAGAAAAAAATCTCACACCCAACCTTCCTGACACGTGGAAGCTAGAAGACAGGCACACTGAACACTGTGTAAAATGGCCTTTAGACTGTGTGCATGAGCAACATAGGAAACATACATTTTGTGTTTCAAATTGGTTCCACCCCCAGGTGTCCTAGCTTGCTTTCTGTGTTTGTGATAAGACACTTACTAAAAACAACTTACCCATCCCAATCAGGTTCTACCATCAAGGGAATCAGGGCAGGACTTCTGGAAACTGCGCATCGATTACACTCTGGACAACAGCTTTCTGGTGTATGTGACTAACCCATTGTCACTGATGCAGAGACATGTTGATTTTACATCCAGTGACCACATTAAACTGTCATAATTGTCCTAATAATTGGTTTATAGTTTTCTGGCTTTTTTTTTTAAGGATGATGTTTATATTGCTTGTGAAATATGATAGCTTTGCTTCTTCCTTTTCAATTTTTTGCTTTTATTTCTTTGTCTCTTACCATGGAAGTGGTGAGGATGTCCTATGGTGGTACCTGCTTACATGTCTATCTTCTCATTTTATTCTTGACTTTTAGGTGGGCGTGCTTAATGCGTTGGTGTGGGAACTTTGCACAAACTATTGATTCTCTTGAGAAAGGTCTGTGCTATCATTTGAGTATGGAGTGTTCCCCCATAGGTTCATATGCTTTGACACTTGCTGCCAGCTGTTGGTGCTGTTTGGGAAGCTGTGGGACCTTTAGGAGGTAGAGGCTTACTGGAGGAAATGTGTTGTTGGGAGTGGGCTCCGATGGTTCCCCTTGCTGCTTTCTCTCTTCACTTCCTGTGTACAGATGCAATGGTCAGCCAGCTTCCTGCACCTGTCACCTTGTGATTCCCACCGTGATGGGCTCTATCCCTCCGGAGCTGTAAGCTGAAACAAGCCCTCTCTCCCCTGAGTTGCTTTCTGTTAGGGCATTTTATCACGGTGACAGAAAGTAAACTGATATAGTCTGTTTGACTCCTGGTTTAGGAACAGATGTGTGCATATGTGGATTTATATAATTGGTTAGTTTTTAAATCTAGGTGTATGGAATTATTTATCTGTATTTTTTTTATTGTGCCGATAACATCTTTTTCTCTCTGAAATCTGTAACACGGTGGATATATGTTAATGGAGTCTTGTAATGTCACCAAACCTTGAGCTTGTGGATGTGAAACAGCTTAGCTGTCCTATTCAGGCATAGTAAGTGTGCTGTTGACTTGCTAATTCAGGTTTGGGGTTTCCATCAGCAACTGTGGGTAAGGTTAGCTTGTGTTCTTCTTTTCTGGTAGTGCCCTTACCTTGATTGAATATCAAAGTGTATATTGCTCTCAGGGATAGGGAGATGGCTAAGAGGGTTAATGGTTTTCTGGATAAGCATGAGGCTATGAGTTCAAATCCCTAGCACCCATGTAAAAGCTGGGTAAATATGAGACCAACTGTAATCTCAGATCCCAGGAGGTAGACACAGGGGATCCCACAGATTAGCCTAATCAGTATCTCTGGACTCGAGTTAGAGACCCTGTCTTCTGAGGAAGACACCTGACGTCAACTTTGGACTTCTACATGTACACACACACACACACACACACACACACACACACACACACACACACAGCCCTTCCCCAAAAAAAGTTGCACCAACACATATGTGTACATGTGTGTGTACAAACATATGCACATGCAAAAATATTATACCCTCACTGAATTACTTCAGAGTGTTGTTCCTTTTCTCCCATTACCTGGAAAACTTTGCATGGAATTGAGTATTGAATGATCTGCCCCTTGAATATCCAGGACAGACAGCTTTGGGTTGTACAGGCCTTGTTTCTTTCTAGGAACATGTCAAATGAAGGCTTTGCTTCTTCGGTGGTATAATCTACTCATATTTCTTCTTTCTTCTTGGGTCTGTTTTGATAATTTCCATTTCTCTGTAATTTTTGCATTTCTTTTTAGTTTAAAAATTTCCTGGTAGGAAATTCATAACCCCCTGTTATACTTCTAATGCCTGATGTATCTGTAATTACGGCTCCTTTGCCATTTCTTATGTCTTGTCTCCAGACTTAGTTTGTACTTATATATTTAAGTCATAAGCTTCTCTCTGTTTACTTTATTGCATCTGGTTTTTCTGTTCTAAAGATTCTTTTTTATTATTGTATTTCCTCCCATCTCCTTTGAGTTTATTTTCCTGCTTATAGTATCTTTCTAAAACTTTTTGCAATTATGATTTTTTGCATATGTATGTGTGGTATATATGAACATGTCTGTGTATTCTCGTGTGTGTAGGCTCAAGACTGATTGCTATCCACCTTACACATCAAGGCAGGCTCTCTTGCTGGACCCAGGGCTTATTGTTTCAGCTAGTCTGGCTAATCAGTTTGTTTTGGGGTTTCTCATGTCTTTAGGATTCCCAGAACTCACATAAAAGCTTGCCAGCTCACCTGTAATCTAAGATTTGGATCACACCTGGATAACAGGTGGGCTGGCATGCTTTTACATGGCTCTGGGGATCTAAATCCTGGTTCTCAGCACTGCTGAGCCACTTCCCAGCCCTCTCCTAGTATCTTAAGTATTACTAATTTCCTTAATTTCTCACTTGTTAGAAACATTTAATGTTATAATCCTTCTTCTGAAATATTGCTTTGACGTTATCAATTGTGGTTTAATGAAAAAACTTTATTAATTCTAAATATATTTTAATTTACACCAGCACTTACTGACTCATGTTTATTGAGTGTTTTTCAATTTCCTGATGCCTGATTCTTAAGGCAAGAAATTCTTGACTGTTATTAAATTTTTAATCTTTACACTTGGCATTACTTAACATAAATTCTGACAACAGCCATACAAGACAGAGCTAGTATGGCCCCAGTATTGTCTGTATGAAACATAGGGCATGGGACACTTCAGTAATTTTCCCGAGAGTGCAGAGCAGCTGAGCAAACAGGTCTCATGTTCAAACCCAGGCTATTCAACTTGGGGCTAATCACTTCACAGTCATCGTCTCTGTTACTGTTCTTGTTGATATAATAGTTAGTGTTTATTCATTTTTTTTTCTGCTTAATTCTACCACAGTGAGAGAACATGGGCAATACAGTACAGACTTTCAAAAATTTGTCATGACTTACACATCAGGTGTGTGACATCAAGTGTGGTCAGGTTCCAGATCCATCTCAAAGGAATGTATTCTGTTATCTGGTACAGAGTCTTCAAGCTTGTTGGATAATGGCTCCTTGTAACTGTATTGACCTCAGATTTTCATCATATTGAAATTATGTTATTAGATGATCACATAGTCAGGCTTGCCTTAACTTTCTGGTTAGTTAAAGCTTTGATTTTAGACAGTGACTCTCTCTATCCCTAAAAATGCCTTAAGGTAGGAATATGGTTCCTGCCTAGAGTGGCGGTTTGGAACTCCAGGGAGCACCCCTCCACACACTACTAGAGCTATAACTAACAACCCCCCCTATCTTCTTGGGTGGGCACAGAGTTTTATCACCATACATGGTAGTCATCATTTTTCAGAAGGCTAGCTATTTGGAGTTGACGTTCTAGAACCCACCACCTGGCCTCAGCACCTGCTGACCTCTTTGAAGTCACGTCTGTCCTTTGTTTATCCTCTGAGTTCTGACAGTCTGAACATTCTTTCTTGAAGACATTTCTCAAGCATGTTTTTGATGATTTCTACTAAAACAATGTTGAAAACAGTATCTGGACGGCTGCATTGGCAGAGACGGATATCCTCTGTCCATACCAGACTTGTTTTTGTTACGCCACCCTGGATTCCCAGTGACTCACTTAAAGGGCCCTTACCCGCTCGGGCCCTTGGTGGCATTCTTGACGGGAGAGTTCCCTCCTGAGTATCCCTCTCTCTCACATTCAGGACTCTGGGCTGCACAGCCAGCTTCCCTCTTGCCAGTATCTTTCTATCTAAGCTCTTGAGGTTGCTTGGCGTCTTTCTCTTCTGTGTGCAACCCCCCTAAGTCCACCTCTTTGTGGGTTTCAATACTTCCCAGGGGTGAGGACCGTTTCCATCCCAGACTCGCCACATCTCTAGATTCCCCTGTGTCCCACGGCCTTTGAGACCAGTCCACTGGGAGGTCACACCGACTCTCACATTTAACACAAATTTGAATGTCTGCTCTCCCCACACTCCCATTCCCAGGGAAGCACTCTGTCTTGCAAAGAAGCAGCTTCTCTCCTTGTTGTATGCCTGATCAGCTGCACCCCAGTTCTCCATGGTACCCCTGTTCCTCCCGGCCTCCCATCTCTACACCACCAGCTGCTCTGAGTCTCCTTGTTCCTCTCTGTGCTCCGCTCAATAGCAGGAGTCATCTTTTAGAATGAAATCAAGTGATCTTGCCCCAAACATCAGCATTTATTTTTAAAACACCAGAAAAGACACCAACGTGGCTCCCAAGCCCCCTAGTGACTTGGTCCTGGTGTGCCTTCCCAGCCTTAACTGCAAGCCATTCTCTCTCTGTCTGCTTTGTGTGATCTCAGAGTGTTCTCATACTCTGCTCTCTTGGCTTATACAAGTATGTCCCATTCCTAGCTTAACTGAATTCATTTCTGTGAGGTCCCAAGTTAAACAAAATACTCCTCCCTTAAAAAAAAAAAAAAACAAAAAACAAACAACAAACAAACAAACAAACCCCCCAAAACTAGGTCTTGCTCTGTTGCTTAGGTTGGCCTTGAATTCCTAGGCTCACACTAGCCTCCTGCTTCTGCCTCCTGAGTAGTTAAGACTCTAGACACATGCCACATCATTCAGCTTTCTCTTCCTGCCCCCCTCCTCAGAACCTCCATTTTTCCTTTCTGGAGCTTGCCTCGTGTGTGTGTGTGTGTGTGTGTGTGTGTGTGTGTGTGTGTGTGTGTGGTTTGCATGTGCCTATGTGTGTAACGGAGCCCAGAGAACATCCTTGGCTGTTGTTCCTCAGGCACTGTCTGTCTTCATTCAGTTGACCCAGGACCTCTCACCTGCCTGGCATTTGCCAAGTAAGCTAGGTTAGCCCACCTGTCTCTGCTTCCCCAGCAGTGGGATCACAAGCGCACACACTGGTTCGTTCCGTTACTGTAGGTTCTGGGGGTCTCACTTGGGTCCTCTTGCAAAGCAAGCACTCTACTGACTGAGCCGTCTCCCCAGTCCCATGACCACTGACTTTCAGTGACCGATTTTATTTCACTGGTCTACCTGACTGATGTCTGTCTCTCTTGAGGGCAGGACCATGTCTAATTCATTATAGACAGCCTAATGTCCACTACACCAGGCAGACAACTGGTGACAGGGTCCATGAAGGAACAGCCTGTCACCCTCGCCAGTTCCTAAGTTCTGAGAATGCAGTAAGTAACAGCGGCGGGGTCACTTCAAAGCATGGAGGGCAGAGTGGGGCAGCTCATATCAGTTCTGTGGGGTCCAGAGCTCTGGATTCAGAAAACTCAGCCCACATCTGGGCTGCCTCCAGAAAGGTTACAGTTGATCTCCACACACCCTTTTCCCCTTGCCTATAGGAGTGAATGGGGGAGGCATTCAAGAACAATATTAACACAGCTCCAATTCAGTCCTCTGGATGGGAGGGTCTATTCCTATGCATTTTTCATTGGCCCTCCCCTAACAAATAAGATAAGATTTATTGCATCTGTTTCTTCTTTAAATTGACAAAATTTACCCTCAGTTTGTTTAAAAAGAGGGAATAAAGCCTGTTTCTAATTTGTTCTAATACATTTATTAAATGTAATCTTCCAGTAAAAAAAATTCAGAGATGTTGAAAACAGCAGGAAAATATTAAACTTTCAAAATGCAGAGCTTGAATCGTAAACTATGTTTCATGGGGCTGTGTCTGAAATGGGACACAACCTTAGTGACATTCGCAATTAGCTGCTAAGCGGCTTGATGGAACCCAGAAGGCTGAGAGAGGGTAGCACATCTACCCTCTTCTCAGAGATGAGATTCTGGGCTGTGTCACCCCCTGAGGACTCTGCTGGCTTTGGGAGCATGGGTTTAGAGTTCCCTCTGTCTACTCCACATTTCTTCCCTTCGCTCTCTGTTGTTTTATTAAGAGTGAAGTCAGCTAATGGAAAATGTTACTCACTTTTGGGGGATGATGACTTTTTCTTTCCCCCTCTCCCTTCTTCTTTGCCATTCCTCCCTTAAGCTCCACCAAGAATATATAAATGAATGTCCCACTTGGGAGGCCCAAACAGAAGGAAGAAAAATTTCCTTCTATAATAAAGCCTCAAGGTGCTGTTGAAAAGCCGAGAGAAGGATTCCCCCAGACTCCAAAAGATTTATTGATATATCGATATATCATAAACACCAATATGTATTTTGGAGATGTGTGTGTGTGTGTGTGTGTGTGTGTGTGTGTGTGTGTGTGTGTGTGTGTGTGTGTGTGTGTGTGTGTGTGTACACATGGGGTATATATGATATAACTATATGGATAAAAAATTCTCAACAAGATGCTAACAAACTGAATTGAACAGCACATTAAAAGTTCATTCACTGTAACCAAAAGGAATTCATTACAAGGATGGGATGCAAGGATAGTTTGATAGTATTCAAATCAATAAATGTGACAGCACATTACCAGAGTGCACAGTGACAGCATATGATCATTGTCATAGATACAGAAGACAGTGCTTGACAAAATTCAACATTTCTTCATGATCAAAACAAGTTAGGCACAGAAGGAAAAGCACTTCAACTCAATGAAGGCAACATGACGAACTGTAGTTAACGCATACTAAAGGAGGAAAGGAAAAGATTCTCCTCTAAGATCTGGACTAGAACAAAGAAGCCCGTCGTCACCACTTTCAGCCAACACAGCCTAGAAGCCTTAACTTGAGCAGCTAAGCAAGAGGAAGAAGCAGACATCCAGATTAGAAAGCGGGAAGTTAAATTAGCCCTGTTTGCAGATGACAGGCTTATGTAGGAAAACTGCAATGAAATGTTTAATCAATAGTTCACAGAGTGGCAAATGAATTTACTAGAGTCTCAGGATGCAAAATCAACATGCAAAATTAGCAGCATTTCTATATGTTCATGCAAAGTTATCTGGAAAATAAACCATCTCATTTATAATAGCTACCAAAAATGAATAGGGTTAAATATAACGAAAGTGGCAAAAACAACAACAACAACAACAACAACAACAACAACAACAACAAACCAAACCTCTACTAAAAACAAAACAATGAAACATTGGTGAAAGCAACTGAAGAAGACACAAAGCTGTAAATGAAGCCCATGCCCTTGAATTGGAGTACTTAATATCATTACAATGCCCATCGGACCCAGAGTGGTTTACATGCTATGTGTGATACCTACCCAAGCTCCAATGCAGGTCTTCACAGAAATGCTATGAACACTACCAGAATTCATATAGAGAAAACAATCTGAGTAGCCAAAGCAAACTTGACCAAAATTACTAAGAGCTCGATCACTACATGACTCCAAATCCATAGTAACCAAACAGCAAGATTCTTACAGCAAACCAGACAGAGACACTGAAACAGAGTAGAGAGCTGGACCCGTGCACCAGCCAAGTGATGATGGACAAATGTGTGAAGAACACATACAAGGAGAGGGCAGTCTCTTCAACTAATAAGAAAATGGGACACACACACACACACACACACACACACACACACACACACACACATTGAATTAGATCCTTATCTTTAACTATACACAAAACTTCCAGGCCTTTAATCCTAGCACTTGGGAGGCAGAGCCAGGCAGATCTCTGTGAGTTCAAGGCCAGCTTGGTCTACAGAGCGAGATCCAAGACAGGCACCCAAACTACAAAGAAACCATGTCTCAAAAAAACAAAACCAAAACCAAACCAACCAACCAAACAAACAAAAAACTTAGGTCAAAACTGACTGAGGACTTAAAAGTGAGACTCCAAACAATCAAACCATCTAGAAGAAAACAACTCCTAATTTTCTTTTTGTCAGGATGTTGTATCATAGTAACAGAAAATTAACTAATACGCTAGACTAGGAAGAATGGATGAGGTCTGCAGTCAATGAGAGACTCTGCCTCAATAAACAAAGTGGAGAACAACTGAGGAAGATCCTCAACATCAACATTGGGCTGTGTCTTAGTCAGTTCTATTATTGTGAAGAGACACCATGACCACGGCAACTCTCATAAAGGAAAGGAAACATTTAACTGGCTTACAGTTCAGAGGTTCAGTCCATTGTTATCATGGCAGGAAGCATGGCAGCAGACAGGAAGACATGGTATTGGAGAGGTAGGTGAGAGTTCTACATCTGGATCCCAGGGTAGCAGGAAGAGACAATGAGCCACTAGCCTGGCTTGAGCTTCTGACACCTCAAAACCCATCCCCAGTGATACACTTCCTCCAACAAGGCCACACCTACTCCAAGAAGGCCGCACCTCCTAATAGTGACACTCCCTGTTGGCCTAAGAAGCCATTTTTATTTAAACCACCTCAGGCCTCTATACTTATGTACATGTGTACCTGCATATACATGTATGCCCACATACATGCAAACATACATATACTCAGTACACTGGACACATTCATACACATGCAGAAAAGAATTAGACAAGAGACTTAAGTAGATGTTTTGTAAGAAATGAGATAAACAAGTGTCTACTAAGCATGTGAAAAAATGCACAGCATCATTAATCATTAGGCAAATGTAAATCGAGACTACAGTAAGATATTGTCTCTTCTTAGTGAGAATGGCTATTACATCAAAGAAAGATGGAAGCTAGCAAGTGTTGGTTAGGATGTGGGAGATGGGGGACACTTGTATGTTGTTGCTAGGAGAGTAAATTAGTGTAGTCATTATGGAAAACAGTATGGATGTTATCCCCCAAAGCTAAAAATAGTGGCATAATATCATTCAGAAATCCCACTGCTGCATATGTGCCCAAAATAAATAAAACCACCTTGTTGAGGTATGTCTGCACTCTGTGTTCATGACAGCACTAATTGTAATAGTCAAGGTATACAACCAATTTATGTGTTCATCAATGAATGAATGGATAAAGTATGTTTGTATATATGTGTGCATATATAATATTATACGTATATTTCTCAGTCTCAGATATTCTACTGTAGTAACAGAAAAGGGACCAAGAGATGCTCCATATACACACATACTGCGTTTTCTTTGTCTGTGTACATGGCTATAAAAAGAATGAAAGCCTGATGTTTTATGACATTATAGACAAAACTGAAGGACATTATGTTAAGTAGAATGATCCAGGTACAGAAAGACAAATACTGCATAATCTGACTCATGTAGAACCTAAAAAGTTTGTCTTAGAGAAGAGGAAGTAGGGTGTAGCTACTGTACCATTTAGGGTACTTGGAGCTTGAGGTGGTTAATGGGGATGCAGTAGCAAGACACTGGTCAAAGCCATAGAATGCAGCTAGAAAAGGGAAATGGACTCTTAAGAAGTTAGCTGGTGATGGTCTAGTGTATTCTTCAAAATGTAAGGAGTGTGGGTGTTACGTTTTTACTATAAAAGTGGTCACGATGTGGGGTGATGTGTTTGTTAAGGAGCTAGCAATACTGTTTCACCAGGTGTATATACTGAAGAATACCGTGTACATGATAAAACCATATGCTATCTGTCCATTTAAAAAGTGAGTTCAAGGGGCTGGAGAGATGGCTTAGTAGTTAAGAGCATTTGCTGCCCTTGTAGATGGCTGGAGTTTGGTTCCCAGCACTCACGTGGTGGCTCATAGCCTGCCTGTAACTGCAGTTCAAGGGGATCCAATACCTTCTTCTGACTGCCTGGTGCCAGGCATGCCCATGGTGCATGTACAGGCATGCAGGCAAGACAGTCATATGCATGGAATTTTTAAAAAAGTCAAATCTTTAAAAAAGAAAGGATAAAGTACCATTGTGGGTGGGGAGTTGTTGTTTGGTGTGGTTAATGTTTTTAGGGCTGGGGAGATGGCTCAGATGTTAAGCACACCCACTGGTTTTGCAGAGGACACAGCTAAGTTCTCAGCACCCATTTTGAGTGCTTCACAACTCTCTGCAACTCCAGCTCCATGGGATTCAATGACATTTGGTCTCTGTGGGAACCTGTACACACGTGACACACACATGCACATGCACACACATGCACAAATAAATAAGCAAAAAATAAATAATTAAAATTAAAAAAATATTTTTTTTAAAGGAAGGAAATTGAAATAAAAAAGACAAGAAAAGAAGTAAGAAAGGAAAAGGAGAAATTTGCTGTGGAACAATCCTTTTCTACACTGTGAATATGTATTACCCTCATTGGTTAATAAAAAGCTGACAGGCTGGCAGCTGGGCAGGAAGTTAGGTGGGAAAGCCAAACTGAGAATGATGGGAAGAAGGAGGGTGGAGTCAGGAGAGACACCAGCCAGCTGCTGGAGGAACAAGACCTGCTAGAGCACAGGAAAAGCCATGAGCCATGTGGCAAAATGCAGATTAATAGAATTGGGTTAATTTAAATGTAAGAGCTAGTTAATAACAAGCCTGAGCTATCTGCTGATTATTTACAATTAAAATAAGCCTCTGTGTGATTATTTGGGACCAGGCGGTCAGGACAGGAAATACCAAATTACATAGGGCATTGCAATGTGGGGCTGAAATTTTCATGTGAAACATGACAAAAGCTTTAAAAGGATTCTAAACACACAAATACAGAGTCAAGCATGGCATTCTTGGTTGCCTTTTCTCTGGTGTGTTCTGTTTGCTGGCAGTGAGTAGAGGCATGGCTCCTTTAAAAGACAGCTTTCTGGCTCTGTGCTAGTGGCAAAAACGGCAGCTCTTTTAAAAGACCCTATTACCAAACACTTATATGGTGTTTCTGAGCAGCTGGTGGCATACTACTTGGTAGCAGCATGGACCTAGAAACTTCCCAGAATTGTAGCGGTAAACATGGCTTCCAGAGCTGGTGGCAAATGTGCCTCCGCCAGGAAACTAGCCTCTCAGGGAACTGAAGGGGAGAAGCCAGCACCAGCATGCCATACTCTAAGTTGCAGAGCAGGTTTTTTGCCGCTGCAGACAGAAAAGGTTACAGATGCACGTAAGGACAGATCCAGACAGAAAGAGCCTCTAAACAGGTCATGGCATGTTTAAAAAATGTGCATAGGCTTGGGAGAGAGAGATAAAAAAGAACACATATATAGTCTCAGATTAAAAAATATAGTTTTAAAATAAAGTCCTTAAATAGGAATAGAATAATAAAAAATGTAATTAGTCACATAAAGATGGAAAATACGCAGAGTCTGGATACTGTATGTTACTGTGTTGTCTTTAAATTTTTTGACTACCAATGAACAAATAATAACTGCTGAGAGACATTTGATTATGAAAGCTGCTAGATTAAACCAACCTATATATTTAAAAAATATCCTTACTTCAAAATTTAAGTCAAAAATATATGTTACTTTGGGAAAGAGATTCTGCTTTTATTTCCACAGGAAATGAGAGGCTGTGGATTCATTCTGGATTTAAAAAAAAAAATCAAGTTTGGTTGAGGAAGACCCTCTGAAAAATCTCTGATGGGAATGGATGGCCCAGATGATCCAGTGTTTCAGAGCTCCTCTCTTGCAGTTTCCTCTGAGTTCTGTATCCAGAATAGCTTCAAGGCTTCTGGCTGAGATGATCCAGCCTCACAGACTACTCCAGCCAAGACTTTACTATTATCCTAAATTTTCTCAGGGTCCCTCAAAAATTATCAGTTTCCTTAATCAACAGGAAGTAGTTTAGAGAACTATGCCCACATTTCTAAAATATTGGTTATAAATGTTTGCCGTCATTTGGGGGGTTGGTTACAAGTTGTTATTGGTAGTGGTCAGGAAAAAAGCTGAACAAAGGAGATTAGATTCAGAGATCTCATTCTAAAGAGGAAAAGGGAGATATAGAAATAGGATTAAAGGATAGATTATTCAATCTACTTTAATCCAAAAAAACAGCTATTAATCTCAGGATATTTTACATTGGTATGGATTTTAGTTTATTGATACTAACTTAAGTTAAAGTTATTTCTGTTATGCTGTATGTATGTATGTTTCTACTTTGTTTTTTAGGATATTGTGCTTATACAGCTCATTTAAAAATGTAATATATAATTAATAAATATAGATTAATAGTCATCTATAATAACAAACTTATAGTCATGTTAGTTAGGTTTTCAAGGTCATACAAAGATATCTTTCAGTTAGATAGGTAACCTTCAAACACTTCAAAGACCTATAGAATATGGCATTTAAAATGTTTTAGGAACTTAGACATTTTATGACAGTGAGATACATCTGCTCCTGGCAGCACCAATATACTCCAGAGAAGATGGTGGACATCCAAGAAACTCCACATGTTGTTTGCTTTGTTTGTGGCAAAAGCTAGCCATGTGGGCAAAGAAACTGCTCTTGCCTCAATTGCTGACAGTCACTTTCCAAACTGGACCAGCAGAATGCAAGAAAGGTGACTGCCAAGACAAGGTAGAAAGTCCTTCAAAATTCCCTGCCTCACAGGAAAGTCTGTCAGATATGCTAGGCCTGTAGGCCAAAGATGGATGCCCCAGTGTTGCAGAGGAACTTGGAGTGACTGTCCAGACAGCCTGATATCCCTGTCATTAGGTAACATTTCATCCTTCTGGGGTCTTTGATGGAGTTGAAGACTAAATACTTAAAATTAGTTTTCTTTAGTTATAACAGAAAGTAAATTAGATACAAAATTTTAGACTCACCAAGATAAGATAATTAAATATTTTCTCTATTTTTGTCAAATGCAAATCAATTGGGCATTGTTACTGTAATTTTTACTTAATAACTGTTTTTGTTGTATATAGTTTTACTATATTAAGGTAAAAAACCTTCCTTTTTAATTAGACAAAAAGAGGAAATGCTGTGGAACAATCCTTTTCTATACTATGATTATATATTACCCTCATTTATTAATAAAAAGCTGACAGGCTGGTAGCTGGGCAGGAAGTTAGGTGGAAAAGTCAAACAGGGAATGATGAGAAGGAGGGTGGAGTCAGGAGAGATGCCAGCCAGCTGCCAGAGGAACAAGCCGTGCTAGAGACAGCTAAAGCCACCAGTCATGTGGCAAACACAGATGAACAGAAATGGGTTAATTTAAATGTAAGAGCCAGTTAGTAATAATCCCGAGCTATTGACCAAGCATTTATAATTAATATAAGCCTCTGTGTAATTATTTTGGACTGGGCAGTCGGGACAGGAAACACCTGATCACAGAAATTAGAAGGGAAGTGAGAAAAGGGGAAGAAAAATGGGAAGTGAGACACTTGACATAATGGAAAGGGGAAGCCAAGGAAGGGAAGTGTGTGTTGGGGGCATGGGAGGTAAATGAGCAGATGGGGGAATCCAGATAAGTAGGAAATTTGACTTAAACAAAACCGGGTAAATAAATAAAGTAAGTGAGAATTGTGAAGTGTATGGGGGTGGAAATGGACCCAGATGTGAGGCATGGGAAAGGGGAAGTGAGACCCGTGAAGAGTATGGGGGTGGAAAGGGACCCAGATGTGAGGCATGGGAAAGGGGAAGTGAGAATTGTGAAGTGTATGGGGTGGAAATGGACCCAGATGTGAGGCATGGGAAAGGGGAAGTGAGAATTGTGATGTTTATGGGGTGGAAAGGGACCCAGATGTGAGGTATGGGAAAGGGGAAGTGAGACCTGTGAAGAGTATGGGGGTGGAAATGGACCCAGATGTGAGGCATGGGAAAGGGGAAGTGAGAATTGCAAAGTGTATGGGGGTGGAAAGGGACCCAGGTGTGAGGCATGGGAAAGGGGAAGTGAGAATTGCCAAGTGTATGGGGGTGGAAAGGGACCCAGGTGTGAGGTATAGGAAAGGGGAAGTGAGAATTGTGATGTTTATGGGGTGGAAATGAACCCAGATGTGAGGCATGGGAAAGGGGAAGTGAGAATTGTGATGTTTATGGGGTGGAAATGAACCCAGATGTGAGGCATGGGAAAGGGGAAGTGAGAATTGTGATGTTTATGGGGTGGAAAGGGACCCAGATGTGAGGCATGGGAAAGCGGAAGTGAGAATTGTGAAGTGTATGGGGGTGGAAAGGGACCCAGGTGTGAGGTATAGGAAAGCGGAAGTGAGAATTGCAAAGTGTATGGGGGTGGAAAGGGACCCAGGTGTGAGGCATGGGAAAGCGGAAGTGAGAACTGAGAAATATGAAAGGGGAAGGTTGGGAATGTGAGATAAATAAGAAGCGGGGTTCCAGATAAGTCAGAAATCTGAAACAGAAATGGGGAAGCCAGAGGAGGAAGTGAGAAGGGAAACAAGTGAGGACGAGAAAGGAAGCAAGATGGAGGAATCGAGAAAGGAGGAAAGCAAAATACGAGAAACTGGAGCAGGAAACAAGGAAGTGGGTCATGGAAAGCGAGCCAACAGAGGAAATTAGGAAGGGGGTGAGGGAACCGTGATGTGTTTAGAAATGAGAAGACAAATACAAAGTGAGAGAGAAGGAGGCAGACGAGGGAGTGGAGAAATGAGGAGGAGAGGAAACCTCACCCCAGACCCCTCACACACTCTTCTCTGCAGGGAGGGGCTGGTGGCTGGGCCATCACCGGGGTGTGGTAGGTGGAGAAGATAGGCATCCTGTGCTGCCTAGACCCCAGCACCAGCCGTCCTGGGTGGTTACTCAGGGCAGGCAGCTGTGGGGACAGAGACAGGCCGGTGGCCCTCTCACAGAAACGCCGAGTCCACGTGCAGTGGACACAGACTAAACAAGGAGCTTAGGGACATGGCCGAGGAGCAGAGAACGAGCAGGGATCCCCTTGCAGCTCGCAGGGGACGGAGGGAATCCTGCTCCAAAACGCCAGGGAAGGGACGAGGCCAGTGTGGCAGAACGGAGTGGAAAACCTCACTGCGCTTCAGCTGTCTCCTCCCTCAGTGCAGTGGGGAGATGGGGGCATGCTGGACCACACAGCGCAGAGTCAATGCTTGGGAATGGCCTCTGGGAACAGCCGTGGAGCTGGGTTTTAAGACTTGAGGAGGTCTCCTCTGATTGTTCCTGCCATGGTCCGTCATATCCCTCCTCCCTCCAGCTGTGTGACCCCAGGTTTCCGTCCTAAGCCATGCATGGCCTCTGGATTGCTCTTTCCCAAGCGTTCATTCATCTCAGGTACTAGATTGTTATTTTCCGTTCCTCTTTCCTTCCTTCCTTCCTTCCTTCCTTCCTTCCTTCCTTCCTTCCTTCCTTCCTTCCTCCCTCCCTCCCTCCCTCCCTCCCTCCCTCCCTCCCTTCCTCTCTTTCTTTCTTCATTCATTTATTTCTTTTGACAGGGCCTTGCTGTATACTGCAGGATGGCTTTAAGTTCTGGGAGAGTCTGTACCACCATACCTCCTCATCTTTTCTCCTTTTGATTTTCCTCAGTTTCTTTCTTTCTTTCTTTTTTTAAAATGGGGATTATTTACTGCTTTTAGCAACTAATAATTTTTTTATTTTTAATTAAAAACACACAAACAATTACTGGAAAACTGAGATTCTTTTTCTAAGTTTTTAGTCTCATTAATAAAAGAATTTAAAAGTTGGCTCAAGGAAATTCAAGGATGATTTTATTAGAATTCAAGAAAAACAACAATAACAACCAGTATAGGCAAGCTGGAAATCTGAGCAGCTGGCAGGAGAGGAAGTAAAAAAATAGTCATGGCTTTTAACTTAGCCACAGAGGTCGGAGAAACACTGAGAAAGCCCTGAACTTGCGTAGGAGTGCCTAGCCACAGACCTAACTTCAGAGGCCGGTGAATCCAGGCTCTGTGAAACTGACATGTGAACAGCCTGTTAAGAAAGGAGAAATGGGGTCTGGAGAGACGGCTCAGCAGTTAAAGGCACTTGCAGCTCTTGTAGAGGACCTGGATTTGGTTTCCAGCACCCACATGGTATTGACCCACAACTACCCCTAACTCTAGTTCCAGAGGGTCCAGTGCCCCCTTCTGGCCTCTGTGGACACTGCATGCAGGTGGGCCATACACATAAATCAAAAAAGGTTTTTGGTTTTTTTAAGAAAGAAAAAATGAGGTTGAGAATGACAGTGGGTTAGCTAGCTGAGGAAAGAGCCCCAAAGCATGGCCCCTTTAAGAACGCCGCCTCTACTGTTTGGAGCGCTGGACTTCTTAAATGTGTGTTCTGCTCCACTCCTTATCAGAAGCTGATAAGAAAGGGCTTCCAGCCTTCCTCTGCAGACTGACTTTTTTAATGGGCTAATCTTGAGGCATCCTGTTCTTGTTCTCCTGCCACAAAACCCTTTATAATCATTTGTCCCCAAAGAATTTTGGACCTCAAATTTAGAATTTAAGCCACTCAGTAATATGGCTGCAAAATCCCTTTTAAGAAATTCAGTGCATTGTGGGTCTTTAAGTTCACACACACTTTATGTTAGGTCTTTCTTGGCATGGCTAGCTTCTATATAGGTCACCTCAGATATCCTAAGGATTTAGTCTTCGTTGAGGCCAAGCCTTCCTACCCTGTTCTGAGGAAATTAGGTGGTGTACACAGGATTGGTGATTTCAGAAAAGAGGAAAGACCAGAGCTCACATGTGGTGGACATAGTATTCTTTTTGCTCTCATTTCCAGTTGTCCAGAAGCCCTAATCCCTCAATATATATATATATCTTCATTATTATATATATATATATATTTCTTCATTATTATATATATAATTCCTCATTTTATATATATACATAATTCCTCAGGTCTGAAGGCGCCCCAGAACATCTGCAATCATCACACAGTTTTATTTCCCTTTCTAACCAGATGAGAAGTTCAAAGAAGGCACTCTGAGCTAGGAGATAAGTAAATGATACTCACTTGCAGACCCGATAGACGAGGGACCCTCTCATGTTCGCAGGATGCGGTGTCCTGCCCACTGAGAGACTGCTGCTGTCTGTGTGGGTGGATTATGGCTCCTCTCAATACAGCCTCCATCGGTCACCCAGCTTCCAGGGCAGTGTAAAGAACCTATTTCTTCTCTTTCGCCGTGAGAAAGCAGAGAAAAATGCTTAGGAGAAAAACAGCAACCCACATTGCTTCTTCAGCATTGTGTCCTGGATGTTGTTAAGAGCTGTACTTCTTAGGCGTAGCCACTGATCCTCAGCACTTGGGTGGTGAACTATTTCATGTTCATCTCTTTTTCCACACCACACCATGTGAGATACTTCTAGAACACTCCATGAACATTTCCCAAACCATCTATCTTGTAAATTGGGGGTGCTGTCCATGTCACAGGCTATTCATGTGAGGACAGATGAAGGAAGTGAAGTGAGGCAGAGTTATGTGATGCCTCAACAGGGTCTGCAGTGATCATCCTGTGTGTAGTGGAATCAAAATGATGAAAGTGAGTCAGCCCAGGGTGTGTGGTGTGTGTGTGTGTGTGTGTGTGTGTGTGTGTGTGTGTGTGTAAGGGAGATAAACTTCTCCAGGTTGGAAATGTTACTGATTTATTTGTCCACAAATAGAATTGGCTTACTTTTATGAGAGTCATTAAGGATTCTAACAGGCTTCTGAAGAGCGCTTTGCTTCTGTTAACTGTGAGTGGTAATACCTCTCAGTGTAACACTGAGGAGGAGAGTGGTCTATATGCCCGGCCTTAAAGGGTAGTTTTTCCTGCAGGGAGCGGGGCTTTCACAGTTCTGTGGGCAGCAGGATCCTGGGTGTCCAGGCTTCTAGGAGCTCCGGTAGCCATTTTCAGAAATGAAGCAGGCCCCCCATGTATTGAGGGTCTCTGAGATTCAGGTGTGTTATTGGCATGTAACTACTCTCCTGTGGGCATGTGGCTCTCATGTGGCTTAAACATTCTAACAGAGATGAAAGCCCATCTTTTCCTATTCAGAGCTGATGTGCAGACTGCAGATACTGAGAAGTAACAGGACAGTCACCTCTGATATGACAGGTAGGCTGGAGGGACAGCAGGCTAAATTCTGTGCAGAGAACCCTGAACTGAAGGAGACTGAGAGGTCTTGGCAGGGAAGAGCTCTTAGGCCAGAGACAAGCCATGCTCCCCTCATGCTTGCCTGGACCTGTACTGACATTCTCCTGAGGGACCAGTTCTTTATGTGAGGAGACAGACAGCACTTGGATAATTGTGGGTTACTACCTTCAAAATAGAATTTGAGGAAATGAAAAGGAAGAAGAGGAGGAGGAAGAGGGGCAGGGTGGGAGGGGAGAGGAAGAAGTTGAAGAGGAAGAAACCAATTAAAGAACGAATTTACAATGCAGAATAGTTAATAATATTAAGACGTGAATGTCAGCATGAGACTTTTATCCTGCTTTCCAATAGTCCTCAGTCTGGTGGTCAGCTTTTAGAAGGAGCATGTGGGGGTGGGGAGGCATCATTCTCTCAAACACATTTGTGTAAGTCCCTAGTAGAATTCAGAAGAGTTGGAAAACAGAAAGAATAATGGTGTAATTAATTGTAATCTTTTGGTTAAATATGAAATGGCCATTTGTAGATGTTTTACTATCAATAAAGATAATACTCAAAGTAGTCCTTATGACCTCAAAGGTAATGTGAGATATCAAAATTATTCTGCATAAAAGATACATGGCTCTTTTATTCTCCCAGTGTTCTATGTTTTTAATTTCAAGTAAACTATTCTTTCTATATAATGATGGCATTGAAAATTTAAATTTCGTTCTTTTTCCTCTCCCTTCTTTTCTCCTCTGCTTCTGCGACAGGGTTACATGATGGAAAACCGGATCTCAGGCCTGAAATGTGACACAGATGTGTTTGTAACCTTTGAAGGTGACAATGTAGTCATGCTTCAGGTAAGATTTGGGACACGTTTATTCATTTTAAACAGCATGGTTTTCTAGACCAAGAGTTATCCAAAGAATCTGAAGTGTTCTGTACATTTTATCTTTATCTGAGATCTCCATTTAATCGGCAGATGTTCTCCTGTTAGGCAGTTGAACAGGAGATTGGGTTATTTCTCTTCTAGGTCATCTTTGATGTTGAAATATGTCTTTGTAGTTTCAGAAAACTGCTGGCATGTTCTAACTCAGATGTTTCTACTAGCAAGGCTATTCCAATAGAGTATGTAGGCCCTGGAGAAAAACAAGGGAAAGACAGAATGCTAAGTCACAGAAGGATAGGCTAGTCAGCCTCACTAGACAACACAGAAATTTGTCCCAGGACAAATTGGGACACTGTTCCCTTTTCAAGTTAGCTCATGTGGCAGAGCATGTTGAAGGTATGCTTGTTGCTGTGGGACTATGTGTGATTCTACCCCAGGACTCTACCCTAATCATCATAAACATGGAAGAAACCAAGAAACAAACAATACATTCTCACCACTACATAATTTATGAAAGTAATGAATATCAGTAGCAAAATGATTATGTAAATCATACTCTGACCACTCCACAGGGAATTATATATCACCTTTAAAATTGTGCTTGCAAGCAGTTCTGCGTCTAACAGAAATTAAAAGCTTGTGCTAAGTAAAATGATATAAAATTGCACACAGGGTGTAATGATTGTGTTTTTAAAAGACAATAATGGATGCTGGTTGAGTCAATGAGTAAAATACTTGCTGCACAATCATGGAGCCTAAAATTCAGAGCCTCAGAACCCATACAGAAAGCTGGACAGGTGTGACAGCTGCCTGTAACCCCAGCACACAGGAGGCAGAGCTAGAGGACAAGCAGGGTCACTAAACTAGACAAAATGGAGAGCTCTGGGTAAGTGAAAGGCTTGGCTTCAATATAGAAGGTGGAGAGCAATGAAGAAAGACACCTGACATCAACCTTAGGCCTCTGCATGTGCACATATGCACTCCCACATACATACATATGCACATATGTACTCTTACATACATACTGGGGACTTGTGGTCTGTTAGTGGAATAGCCGCATCTCCCTGGGTCCTCTCTTAATAATTCAACATCCTGGATAACACCCAGCAAACAAGTAGGATGTCACTGAAGGGGAAAGAAGATACTGGCTGCCTAGGGACTTTGGGACTTGAGACATGAAAAGGTGATTATTTGCCCAGGTTTCTAAGAAGCAAGGACAAAATACTCTCCAAATGAAAGATGCTCCCATAGCTGAAGGACCAGGAAAACAGTGGCCAGACAGTGGAAAAACTTGACTACGTCCACTTTGAATCAGTTAGGCACAGGAAAGGAGATCCTAACCCTCTTCCCACCCCACCCACCAACAATTTCAGTTGGGTTCAGGTAGGGAGCCGATGTGTGTTTCCCATGGCCCAAGGAAGTAGGCAGCATAAAATGGTAGCATCCATGTCTCTATGCAGTGACATGCAGGGAGCTATTCTCGGTTCCTCCAATGGAAGCAGAGAATCCTCAAGATCTCACTCCAGGATGTACCACTGGAGCCTGTTATCAATGGAGCCTCTATAGCTACCAGTCAGGTGATGACAAGTAATGATGCCCGCTCTAGTGTCAGCTTGGGGATGAGGGCCAGGATGATCATCTCACAGCCTTCCATCACTGTGACAAAATGCCCAAGGAGTGGACTGTAAAATAGGAAGGGTTTATGTTGACTCAGTGTCAGAGGTTTTAGTTCACTTGGCTTTATTGTTTTGGGGCTGTGAGACACAGCATCATGGTGGGGACCAGGTAACAGAACACAACTGCTCACTGTGTGGGAACTGGGAAGCAGAGAGTGAGGGAGGAGGCGGGGGTAAGATATAGACCCCAAGTACACACTTTCAAGGATCCACTCCCTTCTATTAGGTTCAACTTTATCTCCAATAGCCTACCAAATTTTGAATTTATCAATGAACTAATCCATTGACTAGTCCAGAATCTTCATGATCCAGTCCCTTCCAAAGCCCTTCTCATGGCAAACTGGCTCTTAGCACATGGTATCCAGTGGTATTTTCAGATTCAAACCACAACTCACACCTCTCTCAACCCCAAAGTGGTTAGATGGGGAGCTGAGCACCAGCATCACTTGGTCTCAAAAGAGTGAAATGATATGAGGTAATACTCGACTTTCTCCTTCTTAATCAGGACAGAGAGCTGGGTCCCTATCCTCACCCAGCATCAGTAAGAGGCATAATGGGGTGGTGGAGAATGTGACAAATTGGCACTCTGTCTCCTTGTTCCCAAGCCCAGGCAGTGTAAATTAGTGGTCCATTCTTGTTAGGACAGTATTGAGGAAATAAATGGAAAGAGGAATGCACTTAAGCAGGGACCTTTGCAAACTCAGAATGAAACAGGAGTTCATTCTAATATCCAAATAGCCTGGATACAAGCAAGCCAAAAAAGAGCCTCACTTGTCACATGACAAGCCAGGAAAACATGAAGGAAACTCGGAAATCAGCAGATGCTAAATGAAAAGAATTGGATGCTGGAATTTCATGACAAAGGTTTAAAAGTAACCCACCACACACACACACACACACACACACACACACACACACACACACACACACACGCTTCTATGATAATAAGAAGGGAATGAACAAGCTGGAAACTCAAATTACAAACATATTAGCATTTATAGTTTTCCAAAGGAAAATGAAATATCTTGATATAAACCTAGCAAAATATAGATAAGATTTATATGTTCAGAATCCTATGTTTTCCCAGAAGATATCAAAGAAGACCTAAATGAATGTACATGATAAACATAGAAGACTTTTAGAGGGAAACGAATGACTAGGCATGCAGCTTGGTTGGCAGAGCGCTTGCCTGGTGTGCCTGAAAGTCTAGACTTAACGCCTAGGGTGGCATGAACTGTGTGGTGGTATGCATCTGTAATCTCAGAGCTCATGAGAGACGTGGAGGCAGGAGGGTCAGAGGTTTAAGGTCATCCTTAGCTTATATAATAAATCAGAGGCTAACCTGAGCTACAAGACACTTGTCTCAACACAAAACAAAACAAAACAAAAAGTGGAAAATTTCATGAGACCCATAACAAAGGAAAAAGTCATAGACTTGGCATCAAAAGCATAATTCATAAAAGAAGAACCGATACAAACTAAACTATGTTTGCCCACCTGTTGCTTGTCTCTGATTGATTTCTAGGAGTGGAAAGTAATTTCTGTTCCCTGGTTTCCAGAAATTTCTCGATTTCACTTAGGAACATCAAAGTAGGATGCGGTGCAGAGAGAAGCAATTGCCTCTCAACTGTCAGCTTCTCAGTGGGTCCCTTCCTTCTCAGGGGAAGGATGCTCTGGTCGGTACTGTCAGCCAGCACCATCTGCACAGTTGTTATCTAGGGATTGCCTCTGGAGACCATGCAGCTTGGAAACTCTGGGCACACAGCAAGGCAGGTGTCTTTCTGGGGTGTGACCGATGGCAAGCTGGCGGGCTGACCCCTCCCCAGCATCTGCGCTGTCAGAAGTTTCGTAATTCTGTTATTAACCAGAGCATTTCCAGCTCACTTACTTTAAGACTAAACTCCCAATTCTACCATGTTGGGTGGCTGTCCCATGGCACAGATATGCTTTAGGATTTCTGCAGCCTTTTCACATTTCCCTTTGAGAAAAATGGTTGGTTTTCTGACCCTTCCATTATTTTCTAGGGCAGAGATTTTAGGCTCTTAATGAAATTTAATTACACCCTCCACCAAATCCAATTATGATCTGAATCCATGAAATCCCATTAGAACTTCCTTTTGCCTCATTAGGTATACACCAAGACAGATCCCTGCCTAATCCACCCTGGCAGATTTCCTAAATAATGGCACCCAGAGACTTTGCATATATTGTTTATTACCCTGAAGTGAAAATATGCAAAACATGCAAATGAACCACAGGGAACTTGCTTAAAGACCAAGTGGGGGCATTCTGTTCCTACCTGGCTGGAGGGACTTCTCTTCTAGATACTCTGCCTAGGAGCTCTGATAGAGTGTTGTCTGTTCATAGGAAGAAGCCTTCCATACCCCATGAGTCCTGTGATCCACAAGAAGAAACATTTTTCCAAGCAAGTGAGAAGTAGCTTGCTGTAGCCCTGGACTGCTGTGGGTAGCCATGAGCACAAAATTTCCCTTTTGTGTTTTTGTTAAAATACTAGATTTTAGGGCTGGAGAGATGGCTCAGCAGTTAAGAGCACTGGCTGTTCTTCCAGAGGACCTGAGTTCAATTCCCAGCACCCACATGGCAGCTCACAACTGTCTGTAGCTCCAGTTCCAGGATACTAGACACCCTCATGCATGCAAAATTACCAATGCACATTAAAAAAAAAAAAAAAAACTAGATTTTAGATTCATTCAGGACAGAGACTGGGCCAGGCTTTTCTTGCACAGACTGGAGCAGCAACATTTCTTCCCTGGCCAAAGTGACCCATGCTGCAAATGACAGGGTTTCATTTCTTCTATAGCGGAACAGTATCCCATTGTATACATAAATCTCATGTTCTTTGTCTGCTTGTCTACTGATGGGCACAGAGGTTGACTGCATGTTTAGCTGTCATGAATGGTGCTGCAGTAGACACTGGCATGCAGGTATTTTTTGGCATGCTGGCTTCATTATTGGACAGATACTCAGAAGAGGGATAGTTAGAGCAAGTAGCCATTCTATCTTTAGCCCTCTGAAAGGCTGTTATGGTCGCCATAATGGCTGTGCGAAAATGTTTTTTTTCCTTCACCCCCCCCACACAAGCATTTTTTCTGTTTTGTTTTACTATTAGCTACTCGGAACGGTGAACTAATATCTCACTATAGTTTGATTTGTCTATCCCTATGTCTAATCACATTGAGTAGTTTTCATATATTTGTTGGCCATTAGAATCTTTCCTACAAAGTGTCTATTTTAAAGTCGAGTTATTTGGTTTGTTGTTCTATGAGTTCCTTCTGTATTCTAGATGCTAATCCTTTGTCAGATGGACAGTTGGTGAACAACCTCTCCCTTTCTGTGGGTTGTCTGTTTACTCTGGTCTATTTATTCTGCAATGCAGAAGGTTTTAGTTTAATACAATCCTTTTGTATACTTTCCTCATGCTTTTGAGGTCATATCTTCAAAATCATCACTTATACCATTATGTTAGAGTGTCCCCTTGTATTTTATTCTTGTAGCTTCATAGTTCAGAGGCTTAAATTTGAGTGTTTGATCCATTTTTGTATTGCTTTTTGTATAAGAGAGACAGGGGGCAAGCTATCCCAGTTTGTAGATGATATTCCTTGTATAGAAAAGCCTAAAGACTCTACCAAGGGTGCAATGGGGCTGATAAACTCAATAAAGCTTCAAGATAGAAAACCAACATGCAAAACTCTAGCATTGCACACACCCATTGACAAGATTCCTAAGAAAGAAATCACAAAAGCAGACCTATTAAAATTAGCCAAAAGTATAAAAATAAAGTGCACAGGAAACGTTGAGCAAAGAAGGCCTTCACTGTAGATATCACCAAACACCAAGGAATGAAAATGAAGATGTTAAAAACTAGAAAGAGCAGCCATGCTGTTGCATGGTAAGGTGTCCATGGAGCTCACAGAGATTTACAGATTCACAGTACTCTCCATCAATGTGGTCCACAGAACTACAAAACAAAAACAAAAACAAAAGATAACAAATAAAACCACACACACACACACACACACACACACACACACACACACACAAATTCATTTGCAGGAAATCTTGATCACAAAAAATACATCTCTCTACCAGATTTCATAAGGAACACAAACAGTATGGCACAGGCATAAAGCCAAGGAAAGAAGGCAGAAACCCAGAGATCAATCCAGTCATCTGCGGCTGACAGCGACGCCATAAGCTGACAGAAAACACAGTGAAGAAAGAACAGCCTCTTTGGTAAATGGGCAGCCTAGGGAGCTAGGCACCCAAGAATCAAGAACTTAAAAGACAATGGCTTTCTGGAACTTCCCCAAATAGAGTCTGTGTTTAGAAATACCTGGACGACAGTAACGCGGCAAGCCCAGGAAACATTCAGTCTAAGTGAGCACAGGAAAGCAGCGGGATCAAAGGGTGGCTTCGAACAGGAAGTGGTTTCTGTTCAACAAAGAGCACGAGTAAGAAGCCGGAAGGGCTTAGCCACGTGATGGGGAAAGCATATGTTCCTTCTTGAAACGAGAAAGAAGCCCATGAAGACGCCAGGGAAAACGGGTCGCACTGACACAGTCAAGAGCGCGCGAGACTCTATTGACCTTGGCACTTCTGCGGCTTGACCAAAACTACCAAAGAAGGATTGTCGTTTCTGGAATGAGACACTAGAGACAAAGCATCGAGTAGGAGCCTTTTACTTTTTACTTAAGATTTTTAGGTTATGTGATTTTGAGTTTTTAAGAATCAAGGATGCTTGAACTATAGTCCCTTTCTGTACTGTCACGGTCCTGAACTCAACAGCAGCTGTGGTGACCCACACAAGAAGCACACAGATCAAGCCGGCTAAAATTTCAGCACCACCCCTTACGGGGGAGCTATTTTTGGCAGTGGATAGTGTGTGGGGGAGCAAGTGTCATTATTTTTTGAGGGTATGACTACAGGTGGGTTTCCCATACTCCAGTGGATGACCCCACATTCATGCATATACGAGGCAGTGCTAACTGGATTTACTGAGTTACTGAGTTACCCAAAAACCAAAAACAAAACACATGCACATACAAAACAACCAAAAATAAAGGCATGAAGTTGATAAGGAACATGTTAGGGAAAATATGAAGGAATTGGAGAGAGAAATGAAGGGATATATATGAAGTTCTCAGAAATAAGGAAAAATTCTAAAAATATGTACTTCCTTCTTGAAACATAAAAAGTAGGGAAGAGAAGGATCGAAGAGTAACAGACAAGAAGTTCTTTCCAAGGGGCCAAATCTATCCATATCTATCATCTATGTATATATGTATGCATTTATGTATATGTCCATCTATCCATTACATATCTATCTATCTATCTATCTATCTATCTATCTATGCATCCATCCATTCATCCATTATCTATCCATCCATCTATTTATCTTTTAGCCTTACTCATGTCCTCCCTCCATAGCAGAAAGAATTTGAAAAATTTCCCCGGATAAGTAAGACATGGAGAACTAAAATGATATCTTTGAGGCCAACCTGGAGTGGAGTAAGGGCTGTACCTTGATCTGAAGTTCTGGAGTTCCCTCAATTCTAGGGAACACTGTGGTGAACCAGAAAGCAGCTTCACAGATGCTGGTCCTCTGACTTTGAGTGGCTAGCAGGTGATGTTGAGGGACCCAGCATTAGGACAAGCACATCCCCCATATCAGAAGGTAGGACCAGCTCAGTCACCTAGCCTATCTAGAGGGCTGAGATTTGGTTGGCCACAGGATCTGGACTGGTGACCACTGTTGTGGATCATAGCTCCTCTTTTCCTGGAAGATCAGCTTCCTGCTTCCTGGAAGGCCAAGGGTCTTTCTTGACCCACAGAGCTGGAGGTGGGGTGGGGAAATAGTTTAGAACCTTCCCTCAGATCTACAGATGAGGGACATCATAGAGATACCTGTGACATGATAACAGGAGAAATATTAAGATTAGATAAGAGGTGTGAAATAAGGGTGTGTAAAATGAGGCCAGAGAGGCCTCAGAGACATGGTTAACAGATGCTGGGGAGCCATGGTAGAGTAGTGCAGCCAAACTGTGCCAGGGGACCAAGCTGCAGACTTCAGAATGATGGGGGAGCCCAAGTTAGGGTGATGGCAGGGATACATAGAAGGATGTCTCCAAGATCTGTTTAGAGCTAGGATTGATCCCAAGCAATTCCCAATGTGATCATCCTCTCTGGGCATTAGAAGGACTTTGGAGCAGTTTTTTCAAAAGCTGACCAAGGTAGTTTGAATAGGCATTGTTTTTCTCTTTCCAAGTCCAGTGACCCACACACAAAGCTGGTACCCAGTTCTCGAAACCAGATGTTACATCGTCTAAATATTTAAAGCTCCCTTCAAGGATTCCATGTGTGCACTTTTGGAGAAAGAGAGCCTTCCAAATCCAAATCACTCTTTTTTCTTTGCTCTCTGCTCTCCAGAGAAATGCCTTCACTTTCTACACAGACTACAACAGTTCTTCAGTGAGGTTGATGTTAGCATTGTTGCACAATTGATGCCTGTGGGTCCTTGACAAAAATGTGTTAACTGTGTATTTTAATTTTGATGATAATCTAAACAGAAATAGTCTAAGTAGGGTATGTCAACAGTCAGAATAACAACCATCCAACCAGGGACTCACACAAGCTTCTAGCCTTTGTCTTTGTACATAGTTCCCTGCCATCCATGAGACCTCCCTTGATCCACGGGGTAAACATCCTGAGATCTTTTGTCGATGCCTAAAGCCACGAGTCATACATAGAATACCACCCCCTGGCTATGCTATTTGTCTATTTGTTCCTGGACACACACACACACACACACACACACACACACACACACACACACCTGTGATGAGATTTAATTTATATGTTGGATGCAGTGAGATTAGCTAAAAATGGTAATAGCACAATGATAAAGATATATTATATATAATAGTATCAAAACTTAAGACTATTTCTGGAATTTTCCATCTAATACTTTCTGCAGACATAGCCATGGGTAACTGAAATCTCAGATAGTCTGTGAATGAGGGAAGACTGTGGGATTTGTAAGCTAGCTGTACCATGCCCCACCTTGGTCACTGGAAGCCAATAAAGGAAGAAAAGATGTAGGTTTAATTTAAATGAAAAAAAAAGTGTGTACGTGTGTGTGTGTGTGTGTGTGTGTGTGTGTGTGTGTGGTGTGTGTGTATGTGTGTGTGTGTATGTGTGTGTGTGTGTGTGTGTGTGTGTGTGTGATGTGTATGTGTGTATGGTATGTGTGTGGTGTGTGTGTGTATGTGTGTGTGTGTCTGTGTGTGGTGTGTGTGTATGTGTGTGTGTATGTGTGTGTGGGGTGTGTGTGTGTGTGTGTGTGTGTGTGATGTGTATGTGTGTATGGTATGTGTGTGGTGTGTGTATATGTGTATGTGTGTGTATGTGTGTGTGTGTGTGTGTGTGTGTGTGTGTGTGTGCCAAGGAAAAGCCAAGGGACAAGGGACAGCATGGTGTGCTGCTGTAGGAAGGCCTTCACAGGCCACAGAGAGGGTAAGGAGGTGGACCTCTTCCCCAGCCAAGAGCAAACGGTCTGGAGTTCTGCCACAGTCTAGGAGGGCCAAGTTTCTGCCACAAAGCAGTCTATCCCTTGCTAATTGGGCAGTGGATGTGAGTGTCATTGGTGTTTGTAGTGTGGCTTGTATTTAATTTTATCGTTTATAGTTGGACAGATCTATAAACATAAGGTATTTATATATAGTTTTACATTTGAGCATGTTTAAGTGACATAATTTGAAACAAGTAAAGTCAACATTGCAGGGGAATTTGTCCCCCACCCCAGGAAGGTTTCCACATTACTCAAGTTCAAGAAAACTTGAGAGGGTTTGTTTTCAGCCGTCTCCTAGCTGTTTATTTCTTTGTCACAGATTTTAGACTTCATTTGCTTTTATTTTGAGTAATAAAAATTATACACATGTAACATTGGAATTGTGATCATAGCCAGGATTTGGGTATGAGGGAGGACTGACATTTTCATGAGCACAGGGACCTGATGGAAGTGAGGGATGTGCCCACAGGGGGAAGCCTGGGATGGGGTGGGAGTCGGGATGAGGAAACTTCAGTTTGGGAGGGGATCTCCTTTGCTTTGGAGAGTTTAGTCTGAACCAGTTGCTGGTGGGTCTGTCAATCAGTACATGCAGTAATGTGGCTAAAACCATCCAAACACCTATCATTCTCCTTGGGGACCCTGGGGACAGCACTGTGGCCCATCTGTCCTTGAGGCCTGACCCTCTTCCCAGAGGTCAGCTTCATTGAACTGACAATGTTAGTTTCTGGATCATTTTGTGGGTCTCAAAGCAGACACCTCAAATCCTGGAGGAGGATGGAGCCTCAAGAAGGTCCCCCACCCCCCACCTTCTCCACCCCCACCATGAATCCTTCAGCTGGACTCCTCTCTGGTCCCCTTGAATGTCACAGTGCACAAGCCTGAGCTCTGAGCTTCAGCTAGGCAGAAGGCTAGGGATGAGGATGAACATTTTCTGTCTCTCAATCAAACAGGGTTTGGACCCAAACAGCAAACCTGTGGGGTGTAGAAGCACTGAGCCAGCTGATGGCGGAGCACAAAGTGGTTCTTTAGGGCGGTAACAGACTGGGAGGGCTGCAGGGCAGGGCCACACTCCAGGCTCCTCATACCCAGCTGCTATGGGTCCTTGGAAGATAACTGAATAATGGTCTTGACCTTCAGGGCCAAGTGGGTCCTTTAATAACTGCAGCAGGCCCAGGAGGCTCAGAGTATGGTGGGGAGCTAGAAAATCTGAGGTCCCTTTTCTTCTTCCAAGGGGCCTACAGCTGCTGCTTAGCTCTTGCTGATAGATATCCTGGGGAATGTGGGTTCAGGCTTTCCAGAATTTACAGACTCTCAAATGGGGAGCACAGCGGGTTTTTTGTTTGTTTGTTTTGTTTTTGTTTTTGGTTTTTGTTTTTTTTTTTTTGAGACAGGGTTTTTCTGTGTAGCTTTGCACCTTTCCTGGAACTCGCTTTGTAGACCATGCTGGCCTCGATCTCACAGAGATCCGTCTGCCTCGGCCTCCCAAGTGCTGGGATTAAAGGCGCACGCCACCAATGTCTGGCTACCACAGTGTTTTTAATGTGGAATGGCTGGCATGGTGGCGTCAAATGAGCCTATCTACCAGGAGGGATGAGAGCCACCCACATAGTAGGCATAGGCCTTGCCTCCAAACTGACAATTCTCCTAGAAGTTTCTACTCTGAACACTAACTTTGGACACTGATGGAAGAGATTGGTGGCTCCCTGGGGAAGGCAAGGGACCAGGATTGAGCCTTACAGGTTCCCGTCCTTAGATCCAAGACATTCCTGGGAGATGGCCTCTTGTGACTGTAAGTCCTCTGCATTGGCAGTGACTATAAGACGTACAGGGAGGGGAGGTACTGGAGGGATGATGCTCACTTGGGCTAGACAGCCTGGCTCTGTCTTATTCCCACTGTGAAATATCTAGTTTGGCCTTTTCCTAGAATGGGGGCATCAGCTATAATATACATAGGGTCATGTGTATATTGTTCTCTGTGTTGTCATAGACTGCTGGGTGAGGATAATAAATGCAGTTATGCTGTACCATGGCCATCTTGCGCATACAAGCTCTGTGTCTGTCCCTATGCCAAGGATGGCTTCGGTTTCTGTACAGCTGTGTTAGTCGCCAGATAACGCACCAGCCTTCTCTGGCAAGGGCGAGTCTGAGCAACTCCCATGAAGGGGTGCCATACGGCCCTGCTGTAATAGTGGAAGGTTTGAGCCACATGCTGTGGCAGGGCTCAGAATGTGCGACCCAATATGTGGGAAATGAAAGGGGCCAAGGGGAATGGAGGAGAAGACTAAGGAGGAGGAGGCCTGGGTAAACTCTCCAAGTCTGTCCTCTACTGCACACACAGTACGGCCCACAGACCTGCACATGCAGAGATGTCAAACCACAACTGCCATGTTACACTCAAAGAGTCTATCAGATGCTCTAACAGGAAACAGCAAAGGTGCTTTCCCAGAAGCCTCTCTGTCCTCTGAGGTGTTCTTCCCACAGCCCTGGAAGTATTTCCCACCCAGCCCAGATAATTGCATTGTGAATGGGTGGAGCCTCTCTATGTCTATGTTGTTGGGACCTGTTGTCACCTGTCACCCCCATGCCTCCTGTGGAGCTGTCTCTGCCATCTGTCTGGTACTCATCTTTTCTTGGATTCTGTATGAACCCCACTAATTGTCACTATGCCTGTCACATAGTAGGTGCAATTCGGGTAAAAAATTATTAAAGATGTGAACTCCAGTTTGAGGTCCAACCCTTGCCCTTCCTGGCTTTGTGGCCCTGGCAACCCACTTGAGTTGTCTTAGCTAGGCGATCGATAGCCAAAGATGCCCAAGCAGGACATGAACTTTCTGTCTAAAGAGGTTTAGAACAAAGCCCAGGTAGATGCTCAGGGGAAAAGGCTGTTGCCATCATGAGTGTAGCATAAAGGATTAATTAATTAAGTAAGGAAGGGAGGAAGGAAGGAAGGAAGGAAGAAAGGAAGGTTAGTTCTCTGCCCTTTCAAGTTCACACTAACCCTCCCTCCTCCATGAAGTACCCTCTGCCCCTCAGAGTGGAAGGATCTACTCTCCCCACCTTGGGCTTCTGGGCCTGTCATGTCCTTGCTGATGCATCATGACTTTATCCAGTCCATTGTGCACATGCTGACCTCTCTAGTTCACACACAAGCTCTCAAGAGACACATGTGTCTCATTCATCACTGTAGTTGGCACTAAACTTAACATTAGCAGTAGATCCGGTGCACATAGTAGGTGCTTCATAATGTGGTAGACTGAAGGAAGAACACAGTTAACCTGCAGTTCATTTAACTGGGAAGAAACAGAGTATATAAGGTAAATTGGGTCCAGATTTAGCTAAAAAGAACAAAATTTCATCACTCCTATTCTACTGAAGTGTGCATTTCTGCTGAACCCAAACAAACAACCACTTCCCTCCACCCAGGAATTACTCAGATTCACACAGGTTGGTTCACGAGTTAACTTCAAATCACTTTAACTCATCTCTCCTCAGCTCCCTTCTTCCCTTCCCTTCCTCCCTCCTCAACCTCTTAGTATCTTCCTTCCACTCTGACTTCCCAGAGGATTCTGATAGTTCTTCTCAAAGAAGTCTTGCCTGGGTAGGTGACCCGGCACCCAAGAGAAGTAGATGGCTATGGCGTCTGATGAAGAGTCACATCTCCTCGCCCTTTTCTGAGCTTCACACACCGAGGAGGCCTCTGAAGGGCACTTTAGGAGCCTCGTGTTGCTGCTACCACAGAGAAAGTTATAGGATACTCAGTTCCGCGTGCATTTTGAGTAAGGACAAATGACATTTTAGCATACACACCATGCAATATTTGGGTGTCCAAATGTTAACAAAGGAATCCTACATTCTCCGTGACAGTTCCAACAAAAACTCCCAGGGCTAGGGTCAGCTTTGTGGGGCGCGGCCTAGGCAGCAGCACAGGACCCATGACAGCAGGACCCCACTTGGTTTTCTGTTCTGTCACCATCTAGAAGTTAGTAAAGGACTCCTTTTGATTTTGTGCCTGCAGCACTGTTTGGGCCTCTGAAGCCGTAGTACCACTGCTTTGTATGACGCCATCACCAGACAGAAGGCAGACCAGGCACAGAGTGTGCCTGCCTCGCCTCCCTAGCGGGTCATCGGCAGGTTTCTCCTCAGAGTCATAGTTTTCTATTCGAAATGGCTCAAATGTCCCCACCTTGGCAGCAAATCCTCCATTTGACTTTTAGACCAAGCTCACTGGACCTGGCAGGACCCACCGAAATCCTTAGCTTGTGGAAATGAAAGGTTGCCTCATAGATGCCTTGAAAAGCGATTTGACCTAAAAATAACCTTTATTGGTGTTAGACAGTCAGTGTTCCAGGATGCATGTGGTATTTATTATAAATGTGTGTTTCTGATGTCGTCTTTCTGTATAGTTACTCACGCTCATAGTCTTGAATGTTGGCTACAGATTATCTTAATTCCTCCTGTATATGGGCTTTTTTTTTTAAAGAAAAAAATGATGTCTTCTCTGGCTCTTTGGTCATTCCCAAGTTCTAAAAAAGGACTCGGGTAGACATGCAAGAAAATAGGGTACTCATGCTTAGGACCAGAGAGCACACACGTGATCCCCAGACAGAAACAGTTTCACAACCTTCCTTAAGGAGATTTGGTATAAGGACAACACAGACCTGGAGAAAGATGTAACCACTTGCATTTTTTAAAATTCATTTTTATAAAAGGATATATTTTAAGCCAGATGGTGGTGGTACACCTTTAATCCCAGAATTTGGGAGGCAAAGGCAGGGGGCCGGGGCAGGGCCAGGGGCAGGGGCTGGATCTCTGTGAGTTCCAGCACAACCTGGTCTACAGAATGAGTTCCAGGACAGCCAGGGCTACACAGAGAGACCCTGTCTCAATAAACAAACAAAAAAGAGAGAGAAAGAAAATGATATATTTTTTAAATAGTGAAATTTCTACTATGACGAATAAATATTGCAGAATTTTCTAGTTTTGAGAAGCGCTATTGTTACATCTGAGGTCACTTTCCTCTTATATATCTCTCTGTACTACTTTACTTTTGTAACTTTTTGTGCATCTGTGATGGTTTTAAAATGGGAAGGTATAAAAAACAGTATAAATACAATAAAATATAGAACATATTCTATTCTAGTCTAATCAGGAACATATCTCATGGGTAGAAATGCTCATACTCAGCTTGGGCATCTGACCTGTCTTGGCCTTGTCTATTATTCTATCTGATAAAGTATTCGATCTAGAGGCTGTAGCCACCGAATCTCTGACTGAGAGCTTCTATCTCTAATCTGGGTATCAATCTTAACTTTCTACTAACTTGGATTTAAGAAGCATCTGGAAGATTATCAAAACACACCTGGGTATACCTATGATGATTAACCAAGAGGGAATACTCTTGATTGTACCATCCCAGAGGCCTGGCACCCAGATGGAATGACCAGGGGAGATGAGAAAGTCGGTTAGTGAGATACTCTCTACCTTTGCTTTCTGGCCACAATGATGCCTGCGGCTCTGTGCCCTACTATGCCCTCGGTGCTATGAAGCTGTGAGCCCAAGCAGACCCTTCCATTATTTTGCTGGATATTTGCCACAGTGACCAGAAAGTCTATTAACACCAGGGCTCTCACCAGGGAGCCATCGGCAGTGTGAAATAACCCATTTGAAAAGCATATCGATTTGTCTCATGACCTAGAAAAGGAGCAGAGACCCCCAAGGGGGTTACCTGCTTTTGTGGTGCTAGCCAAGGGGCAGCTTTTCTTGGCTCTCTTAAATTTAGCAGGAAGAAGTTGATTATTATATCATTCTAATTTTATTCTAATTAGAGTGACTTAATATTCTCAATTTAAGTCGCTTAAGTCAGAGAGATTGGAGCAGTGACACTTAGAGGGTGTTGCTGAGGGACTGGAGACGGGGGGTGAGGGAAAGGCAGGAAGGGAACATGCCCATCAGCTCACTGAAGAGCGAACTGGAATCCAGTGGCTTTCCCACTCCCCAAACTGTTGTTTCTTGTCTGCTGGTGTAGGACAAACACATCTGCCCTCCTGGTTGGTACCTATATTCCAGGCAACAGAGAGACCATAGCAGCCAACCTGCACTCCGTTCTGGGGCGGCCATAAATCCAGGGAAAACTTCAGTGGGCAGCAATCTGAAACAACCATTGGTTAACAGTTGGAATGACGTTGTTTTTGGAACTAGAGGGAGAACAAGTTGGAACAATCATAGATTAAACAGAACAAAAACTGTACATGTTCACAAGAACAAAACCTGTACATGTTAGTCTTGATGGTGCAGTTGGTGAAACTTGAGCTTGAATGCTGGATCATTTTAACTCTCATTTCCACTTATACTTAGCTGTTTCTCTCACGTAACTCGAATTGCTAAATGGTCTTTTAATTAAAAAAACCTGGAGCCAGATGTTGGGGTAAATGCTGAAAGATCAGAGAGACGAAGGACAAGCCACTGCCACATCTTACCTCTAGGACTTCTCAGCCCGAAAAGACTCCAGCAGAAAAGGGGCATCAGCCAAAAAAACTCTAGTTCCTGTTTTCTCACACCTTATATACCTTTCTCCACCCAGCCATATTACCTCCTTCCCAAGTACTGGGAGCAAAGGCACAAAATCTCAAGTGCTGGGATTAAAGGTGCGTGACTCCCAAGTATTGGGATTAAAGGTGTGTGCCACCACTCCCTGGCTCTGTTTCTCTCCTAGACTGAGTCAATCTCATGTAGTCCATGGTGGCTTTGAACTCACAGAGATCCAGATGGATCTCTGCTTCCCAGGTGCTAGGATTAAAGGTGTGTGCCACCACTGCCTGACCTCTATGTTTAATCTAGTAGCTTGTTCTGTCCTCTGATCTTCAGGCAAATTTTGTTAAGGTACACAACATATCACCACACTCTCACTGTTGGCAATGTTTGATTTTCATGCTTGTTTTGCATAGCTGTAGCTATCATAAAAATGTTCATGTCACTGGACCCCATAATACAGGGACTCTCAAACCCACTGGACTTAATGCATTATGCTCTATATTCCATTACACCCCCTATATCCTAAGATAAAAGTCTTTGGCCATGCAGTCCATCTAAAGGTATAACTTAATTTTGAAAATATCTATTTATTTTTATTTTATGTGAATGAGTGTTTTGCCTGCATGCATGTCTGTGTACCCATGGAGGCCAAAAGAGAGTGTCAGATCCCTAGAACTGGAGTTACAGAAGGTTGTGACCTGCTCTACAGGTACTGGGAATCAGTCCTGTGTCCTCTGGAAGCCAGTGCACATAACCTCTGACCCATCTCTCAGGCCCCTGAAGATAGAAATTTGAAGTTTCAAGACAATACTTCAAGGAACCAAATAAAAATGTTATATGCTCTGTGCCTTGCTCAGCCCAGGGACTCAACCCTATGAGGAGGTGTGAGTGAATAAAGAAATAACAGATTATGCAGACATAAATCCTGGTTTTGGGTGGAGTGGGCTCCCTGCTGGAAAAACTGCACCCCGGAAACTCTGCGTTCATTGTATAGCATTGAACAGGGAGGCGGGGTTATTGCATGCAGATAAACAAGGACTCTGGGTTTATCGTATGGTGCTGGATTACGGAGGTAGTTTGGCTAATCACATAGAAGTAGTCTCTACAGGAGAGAGGTGTTCCGTCCATAAACACGGTGGGGGCAGCGGAGAGAAGCCATTTTCTGCCTACACTACACTACACTACACTACACTACACTACACTACACTACACTACACCACACCACACCACACCACACTACACTACACTACACCACTACACTACACTACACTACACTACACTACACCACACTACACCACTACACTACACTACACTACACTACACTACACTACACTACACTACACCACTACACTACACTACACTACACCACACCACACCACACCACACTACACTACACCACTACACTACACTACACCACACCACACCACTACACTACACTACACTACACTACACTACACCACACCACTACACTACACTACACTACACTACACTACACCACTACACTACACTACACTACACCACACTACACTACACTACACTACACTACACTACACTACACCACTACCTACACTACACTACACCACACCACACTACACTACACTACACTACACTACACTACACCACTACACTACACTACACTACACCACACCACACCACACCACACCACACCACACCACACCACACTACACTACACTACAATCAACACTTGCAGTCACACCCCAAGGGAAGGCTTTTATATTTTGCTGAGCTTTACCCCAGCGGGGAAGGTTTTACCATTTCCCCCTGGATCTGAGTGAGGCTTTGTGGTCCTCGGCATGGTGTGTCAACAGCGCACGTTTATTCAGGACTTCATTCACTCGGGACTTCCTCTGCTTCCTGCGAGAAAATTTGGAGGTTAGAGGACAGCTTGTAGCAACTGGCTCTCTCCTTCCACCATGCAGAGAACTGAACTCAGGCCATCAGGGTTGGGGGTGAGTGCCTTCACCCCCTGAGCCACACTGATGCCCTGAAATCAGTTTATCAGAAAGCAAAATAAAAATCCCAGTAAGACATAGCAATGCCTGCTTCTCTACACAGAGTTACCATGACTGCCTCAAATGCGGACTACAGTCCCAGCTTAAGCACCAGTTATAGCTGGGAATATTGCAGAGTGCCATCAGTAGGAAAGGAGACATTGGCTGTGTCACTGTGTGCTGGCCTAAAGCACCTCTACCTTCACTCCCACACCGGGCAGCTTAACCTTTCCAGAGTCTGGCACCAGAGAAACCAACAGCTTGGATGTAACCGAGTCAGCCCGGGCTCTTCACAGCCTACCAGTGGTTGAACATGGCCTGTGGTAGAGCATTGCAGGTAGTGTAGTCCTCTGCTGGCTGAGGTTGTCTTACACACTGCACACCTGATATTATACACCAATGCTAACGAAGTTCCCCCAGACCGGAAAGAGAGAGAGAGAGAGAGAGAGAGAGAGAGAGAGAGAGAGAGAGAGAGAGAGAGAGAGAGAGAGACCTTTCAGTATCTCTCCCATGAACAGCATGGTTTTCCCTGAGAACCCTGTGTTCGTTTGCATGAGGATTTGGTCTCTGGGATCTAAAGAGGAAAGTACTACCTGTCGGAATATATGGATATAAAGATTAAGGGCTAGGGAGACAGTTCATTGGGCAAAACCTGTTGGGTAGGCATGAAGGACCTGGGTTCAAATCCCCAGCACCCATGTGAAGTTGGGTGTGGCTGTGTGCATCTTTAACCCTAGCAGTCAGGGAGCTGAGAAAGGCAGACCCCAGGGGCTCCCTGCCAGCCAGTCTAGCCAAATGGCAAGCTCCAATTTCATCCAGGAAACATGTTGCAGAAAAAGAAAAACAAAAAACAAAAAACAAAAAACAAAAAACAAAAAACAAACCTGGGGGTGGCGGTGGGGTGGGGATAGGAAACCTGACATTTACTTCTGCCCTCACATTCCCACACATGGGTGAGTGTATCTACTCACATGTGTGTACTACACACACTGCACACACATGCACACATATGATACCATGCAATTAGAAGTGACCTAAATATCCTACTGAGTGGAAATGTTTAATGAGTTATGATTTGTCCAAACAGACTATTATACAGACATTCAGCAGATAAGTAGATTCCTATGTCACAATGAAAATCAAAGGATCGCTTAGGATGCTGTTGTGAGTGAAATCACATATCATATCCATATGTAATTCATGTAAAAGCATTTCAGAAATGCAGGGCCTGGGGTGCAGTCCTGTAATCAAGGTACTCAGAAGGCTGAGGCCAGAGGATTATGAGTCTGAGACCAGCAGGAGAACCTTACTAAGATTCTCCCTTAAATAAAGTTAAGAACAAAACAAAAATCATACATAGGGGTTGGGGCGGTGGAGGTGGTTCAGTGGGAAAGGGCTTGTCACAAAAGCATGAGGACCTGAAATCTGATACCTAGAACCCATGGAAAAAGACAAAACTGGACAGACAGACACACACACATACACGAGAGAGAGAGAGAGAGAGAGAGAGAGAGAGAGAGAGAGAGAGAGAGAGAGAGAGAGATCACATATGCTCTTGTGAAATAATGAAGAAAACGTCCTAAAACTGAAAGCTGAGAAAAGCTGAGTCACCACTGGCTTAGGGCCCTGACAACCATTTGTTAGAGTGACTGCAGTCACCATGTGGCCTGAGCTTCAGCAACGTGGTTCAAGGTTCAGCTGGTTCTGCTGAGGTTCTTTCTTCCTATAGGGGCTTGGTCAGTGGCAGATGGGGTCAAGTTATGTCACTCACACGTCTAATACCAGCTGTGCACTGTCCACTGAGCCTCTTCTGTGGTTGATCCAGAGAGATCTTTGAACAGATCTGCAACAGTATTCAGTATTTTGAAACAAAATGATAGCTTTAAAGTCACTGGAGAGTGAATATTGATAAATTAATGGATATTGACAGATTGCTTTGTTTGTGGGATTTTTTTTTTTGAGGGAGGGGGCATCGAGACAGGGTTTCTCTGCAGTTTTGTGTGTCCTGGAACTCACTCTGTAGATCAGGCTGACCTCATGGAGATCTGCCTGCCTCTCCCTTCTGAGTATTGGGATTAAAGGCGTGCGCCACCACTGCCTAGCATATTTTAGTAGTATTCTCCAAAGACTGAATCAACCTGAGAATGTCAAAGACAGAAAAGGGAACGGAAACATCTGGGCTATTGGAAGCAAGCAGTTTTCACATGATATATTGACTAAGATGGTTGGAGCCAAGGCTAGTGTGAGAGGCTGGCAGAAGCCAGGGGGAGAGAGCAGTTCTCCAGAGTTAGGACTCAGCCATGCGTAAGGATTGGAGTGGTCTGGAAAATGCCACATATCTACCATGGGATATGGAGGCCCCCGGAAGGCTGGGGTCTTAGGTATCTTTCTCTCTAAGGAGTTTGCTAATGGCAAGTGGACTTCATCTGGCTGCAGCGTTTGAGAACAATGATAGGTCCCACACTTGTGAGACATGGCTGATGTGGGATAAACTAACTCTCTGTGCAGGTGGTGGCCCGGGAACTGCTGGCCCAGTACACCAAGCAGCATAAGAAGAACCCAGTCTTGGGGCTGATCCGGAACTGGACTGCAACTGTTGGTGACAAGCTGAGAACCAGGTACACATCACCCAAGGCAGCATCCTTACCTTTTTAAAGGTTTTACTCTGAACCTGTTTATGGCGCCTTGACGTTGAGCCATCTTGCCTTTGTTTGACAAATTTAGTATCTGATGTAGGCAAATGCAGTATAGACGATATATAATTCTTATGTGCCTACCACCCAACTTAAGACCTAAACATTTCAGGCTCTGTCCTTTCTATCAGGTTCCTTCTTCGTTATTCATTGTGTGAGTTTAAATCTTAAAACTTCATGAGGCAGGTCCTTATTTACATTTTACAGGTGGAGGGAGAAACTGAGGCATGAAAGTTAAGTATTTTTCTCAAGTTACATGACCTATGGGTGGCAGGGCTCAGGTTTGACCCTAGCCAGTCTAGTTTGGGGAATCTATGACTGGGTTATTTTTATTTACTTTTAATATATTGCCTCTAACCTCAATTGAAAAGGCATAATATCTGATGTACTCTATAACTTTCTGTTTTCACCTGAGACTTTGCTTCTATGGTTTATCAAAGTTACATAAGTAGCCAGGAAGCTTCATTGCAACTTGTCATGATAGTTTTCTGCATGTATAAATGCCACAATTTGACTGTCTTATTCAAGTCTCCACCTTTGATCAATATTTGAGTTGTGTTCAATATTTTGATATTTTGTACAAATCGGTAAAACACATTGTTTATGGTTTCTGGTGAACACAGGGAAGTTTTTTTTTCTGGGTAACAAGGGGAGAGTCTTTGCAGGGCTTTTCAAATTGGAGCAAAATGTACATCCTAAAAAACCACAGACATCTGTAGAGTGAGCCCGCCACCTCAGATACAACTGAAGCCAATTCCGTGTGATAACCTGACCTTTCCAGTACTCGAGAAGTTCTCTGGTGTTTTTAAAAAAAGGGATAATGATCTCAGTCCTTTAAACTGATTTTATGGCTCATCACTGACTTGTAACTTGTTGCTTAAAAAACACTCCTCTAGGGTCTGATACCCTGGAATGGAATTGCTCTATTGTGCTGTACACCAATTTTGACTTTATTAGACAGCTCCAAAGAGTTTTCAAGCTACAATTGCTACCAGCAGCATGCAGGAGTGTCCAGATTTGAGCTTCTCTGGACCACATTGTCATTCTGTCATGAATGTTGATTCATGCTTGGGAACCAGGTAGTCAAGTGAAAATTTCATTCTCAAAACAGTAAGAACAAAAACCTCATCATGTTTTACGTAGGTCTGTGATTTTATGTCAGGCTCACAAACATCTTAACTCCAGCTCCAGAGAATCTGACGCCCTCTTCTGGCCTCCTTGGGCACTGCACTCACATGTGTATACCCACACATAGACACACACATACACACATAATTAAAAATAAGATTAAATCTTTAAATAATATTAATAATAGTGTGAGTGAGCTGAAGGCCACTGAACTCTACATGTAAAGTAAAAACAGCAAATGTTTAGAGCATAGGTTGCCTTCTTACCTCCATGCACACACACATATGTATACACAGGAACACATAGGCACACATGTGCAAACACACAGGCACACATACATATGCATGCACACACAGACACACACATACACACATGCACCCATGCATGCACACATATATACAAACACAAATAGTAAGTATAATAAAATTTAAGAAAAGAATGCTGTTTTCTGAGAGATACAATTTCCTTAAAATCTCTCTCTATTATTTTAGTGCACATTTGTTATTACTACATTATAAATTTTATCAAATGAATTTTTTTGCATTTATGGAAAGTATGTGACTATGACAATCCTTTATTCTGTTAATTTGATATGCCTTTGTAAAATGTCTTACATTGTGTGTGTGTGTGTGTGTGTGTGTGTGTGTGTGTGTGTGTGTGTATGCACCCAGCACATATGCAGAGGTCAATGGACAGCTTGCAGGAGTCAGTTCTGGACTTCCACCATATGACTTCTAGGCATCGAACCCAGATCTTCGGTCTTGGCAGCAGCTGCTTTTACCCACTGACCCATCATCTGCTTCCTGTTTTATGCTTCTCTGCTTCAGACTTATGTCAGAGTGTTATTGTTGGCTTGTTTGGGGAGAACTTCCTATTTGGTTGGGAGAAGTCAGTAAGTGATTTAAAAATGACCTGAGCATGGGAGAAGATTTAACCCTTGAGTTAATCCAATGCTTTAGGACTGTTAAAGCTTTGTCTTCCTGGTCACTTTTGGTTAGTCCCTCCTTTGTCTGTGTCCTCTTTGTCCTTCTGTGCCTGTCTATTGTGGTGTCTCTCTGCTTTATTTCTGTGGCTCAGTCTTCCCAGAACTTAATCCAGCTTAGCAGTATTTTTCAGATGGCCCCTGCTCTCTGAGTTGCTCCTTGGATGTACTCAGCTGATGTTAGTTCTCTCCCTCAACTTGACACAATGTAGGATTACCTGAGAAGGAATCTCATTGAGGAATGTCCAGGTCAGGTTCACCTGTGGGCAGCCTGTGAGAGATTGTCCTGTTGGGTTAACTGGAATGGGAAGACCCACCCCGAATGAAGGCAGCATCATGTCACGTGCTGGCCCCGGATTGAGAGGAGGGTAGGCTGCGTACCAGTGAGCACGCATCAGGTTGTTGCTCTGCTTTTAACTGTGCCTGGGGTGTGACTAGCTGCCTGACACTGACTCCTGATGCCTTGGCTTTCCAGAAGTGATGGACTGTACCCCAGGACTGTGGACCAGATCAACCTTTTCTCCATTAAGTTGCTTTGTTACGGTGTAAATGAAATTAAGACATCTCTTTTCTGCTTTATTGTTTCATGCCCATACAATTTTTTTTCTTTTATTCTACTTTGGGAGAGCTCACAGTATTTTTTTTTTCAAGACAGGGTTTCTCTGTGTAGTTTTGGTGCCTGTCCTGGATCTCACTCTGTAGACCAGGCTGGCCTCGAACTCACAGAGATTCGCCTGCCTCTGCCTCCCGAGTGCTGGGATTAAAGGCATGCGCCACCACCGCCCGGCACAGTATTTTTTAAAATTATCACTTTTCTTTAGAAACGAAGTATTACTCTCTATAACTCATATATACTGCACTAATTTAAAAATAGACAATGCAATTTTATGATCTTGACTGAAAACATGAAGAGGGGGCTGGAGAAATGGCTCAGGGTTAAGAGCACTTTGCTTCTCTTGCAGAGGACCTGGATTCGGTTCCCAGCACCCACATGGTGTACCATAACCATGTATAACTGCAGTTACAGGGGATCCAGCCCTCTTCTGGCCCCTGAGGGTCCTAGTAACACACATGGTGCACAAATATATAAAATAAATAATTCTAGTTAAAAATTCTAGGAAACCAGTGACTCTCTTTTTAGCATTTCGAGCCCCACTGAGGACTTTACAGTGTCTCCCCCACTTACTGTTTTGACTGTTTTCCAAGGAAGAGCTGAAAAAGAGTGCAGTTCCCTGGTAGCATCAGTTAGGTCTTTTCCGGAACCTTGTTCACAGCTTGCTGCAAACCATTCACACTTTTGTTTCTGTTCCTGATAGCAGAGCAGGACTTGTTTCCATCTTTAGAATATGACATGCTCTCAGCATATGCAAATTGATACCCCTCTACAAATTTTCCAGGATAGACTTGAGATGTGCCAAGGCAGTATTCCAATTGTAAATATCTGGAAAGTGCTAGCCCATTTACTTTTTGTCTAGTTATAAACCTTTGGTAGTTTGAATGAGAATGGCCCTCATAGGCTCACATATTTGAATGCTTGGTGGAACTGTTTGGGAAGCATTAGGAGGTGTGGCCTTGTTGGAAGAGGTGTGTCACTTGGGGGTGGGCTTTGACGTTTCAAAAGCCCATTCTTAGCTTTTTCTGCCTAGTAGGTGTATCTCAAGACGTAAGCTCTCAGCTACTGCTCCAGTACCATGCCTGCCTGCTGCCATGCTCCCCACTGTGATGATCCTGGACTCTAAACTCCTGAAACTATAAGCCCCAAATAAACTCTATAGAAATAGGAATGAACTAAACAAGTTCTAGAAGTTCTCTCTCCCACACAGCCAGTATTTGCTCATTCTGTATGTTGGTGCTTATTCACTCAAATCCCGAACTTTGGTTTTTCTGTTAAGGAGAGCTATTGCAACCAACACATTTCCAGGACTCCCTGTGTGCCAGACATGGCTCTTCATATTGGTGTAACACAATTATAGATAGACTCTGCTCCTGTGGAATTCACACTCCAATGGGGCAGAACGGATCTGCTCTTAATGACAATGTCCTGGGGAAGTACCAAGGAGCAGGTGGGGGACATGCAGAAAGAAGGGCCAAGAACTCTCTGATTCTATGAAGTTTCTCCAAGCAGGCAGCCAATTGTGGCATCACCCAAGGCTCTCCTTCATTTGGACTGTAGAGGTACCAGGCATGGCTCAGAAAGGCTTCCTGAAACTGGGGTGGGGAAGACAGATATGGCTTGGTGGGGAGGGAAGCTCTGGAAAGAGGTTGTTCTGGGAGGGATTGTACCTGGGTTGTTCCAGGAAGTCCTGCTTCTTGCCCTCCTGCAGGTGAGCCTGCCACTGTTGCCCTCACTGCTCATATCAGTCTAGAAAACTCTACAGAGGCCTCTGAATGTTGAGGAGAGTCAAGATTCTACCTCACAGTGGAGCATTATCTGTATCAGATTCTGAAGCTTTTCAGATGTGCAGCAAGATTTGAGGGTGAGCGTTCATGTAGTCACCTCCCGTGGACAGGCTCCCATGGAAACACTACTGTGAACACACCACTTACTGTTCATGATAAATCTCTACCACATGTATGTGGTCATGTGTCACTTGACAGCAGGGAAGCGTTCTGACAGTGAGTCCTCAGGATGTTTTGTAGTGGGGACATCATGGAGAGTATGTAACAAATCTGGACTGTGTAGATCAGTGTTCAGCTTGGACTCTTGGTGAAATCATAGGACACGGTACCACCAAGGGTTTACAAGGCCGTCACTGGTGGAATGTGGCACACTGTGTAACAGTAAATATTTTAACAACCTTTTTTTTAAACCTTATATACTAAAATAGTGAGAAATTATAGCATAGTAAATACATAAAAGTCTAATATAGTTGTTTATTACTGTTGTATGGCATTAAATTTTATATCTATTTGCTGATGTACTTTTATATGACTGGCAAGTGGCACGCAAAAGCTGCTTGCATCTGCATGAACACACAAGTCCTACAGTGTACTGTGTTATGACGAGAAATCCACGGAGCCTTAAATGGGCAACAGAATTTATTAGGGGGAAAACCTCACCATACAGAACAGAATTGACACAGGTTCTGGAACACTGTTCCAGCTGCCCGGATCAGTCCCGCCTCCAAGTTCCACAAGGAACTGAAGAGAGCACTGCCTGTGTGCATCTCAGGTCTTAAGGGTGGCCAAGAGGCCACGTCCCAGGGGCATGTGCTTCAAGGTCATAGGCAGGTGGAGCAGTTGCCTGCTGCATCTGTAGGGGCAGTGCTTCAAGGTCATAAACAGAACAGCTATCCACTCCATCTCCCCCTTTTGTCTAAATGAGAAAGTTCTAACCTAATATAAACCTATATACAATAGGAATGATTATTGTTCAAGAGAGGGAAAAGGTGATAACCTAAAAAAATAGAAATACAACCATCAAGAACAACATCAAACAAGAGACACATACTAAAATCCAGAGATGTCCAGAACACAGGTAAATGGCATATTATAGAGATCACTCCAAAAGCTGTCCTATCCTGAAGAATCTGAATCTAGTACTTAACATGTTCTAGCTAAGATACAATAAGGTTGTAACTATAACTATTTAGTCTTCCATCCCATCAAAGACCTGAGAAGGAACATAATAATACCTCAGAAAATGGAAAGTGCATGCAAACAATTTCTGAAATTCTTGTGAGACTAGACAGAGACAGCTGGCAGCTTGGGCAGTCACCTAAAGTTTCTCAGCATTGTTGGGTCATCCAGTTTGGCTACAGGCCTAGTATATGTGACAGACCATTTTCAGAAGGAGGAATTTTGAATGACTGTATTACCCTGTCTTGGCAGAGTTCAGTAGTTGCTTTTCCTTGTGTCCTGCTCGTCCAGAAATGACAGCATTCATACTGTCAGCAGTCAAGACAAGGGCAGTTTCTTGTTCTGCAGGCCATTTTGTGCCAAAAAGAAAACAAACTTCCAAATGGAGTGTCCTGGAAGCCTAACATTCTCTTGGGATCAGATTGGTGCTGCCAGGAGCAATCGTGTCTCATGTCAACAGAAATCTAAGTTAATAATACATTTAAATGTCATATTCTCTAGGTCTATGAAGTGTTTGAAGATTACCTATCCATATGACCTATGTTTCTGTAAATCTGGAAAACCTAACTAACATAACTATAAACGTGACAAATATGGGTGACTATTGACCTGTAATTCTTATCATCCTAAATAACTTAAAGACTAAGACTTCACGTTAATAAGGTAAACAGTCTGTAAACAGATGTACAGTATAAAGATGATGACCTCAAAATTGTGACAATACACAAAATATCTTAAACGGAAGTAGAATTGTATAGTGAAATACATAATATGACAACAATATCCTTAATATGTATCAATATACAAAATATCTTAAACAGAGGTAGAACATACATACAGTATGACAATATAATTTTACATTTGCATCAATATGTAAAATATTTCAAACAGGAAGAGGAATATATGTACAATACAACAAAGTTTTTATTTGTATCTATATACAAATTATCTTGAGTATGAATATAAAAATGGTTTACATTTGTATCAATATATAAGAATCCATAACAGTGCAAATTATCTAAGGCTGATATTTTAATAAATAAGTTTATTAGTATATACAATAATCTGCCTTAATATACTATACCTATCCATTCCCCTTTTTTATTTTCTTAAACAGAATACTCAGTCTAAATTTTATTGTTCCATCCTCCAACCCTATAACCATTTAACCATAACCTTCAGAAAACTGAAATTTTTGGGAGAGGGGTCATCATTTTCTTAGACTTGCTTCCTGCTGTTTAGGGGGGTGATAGTATCTCTGTGGGGTCCTATAAGAAAGCTTAGATAGTTAGGTCTCCAAAGAACTAGCTGTAGAGTCTGCAATCAGTTTCAGAGTAATGGGTAAGGTTGTCTGTGATTCTAGCTAGAAGTATAGTATGATAGACCATCTTATCTTGGAACTGTCCTGAAGAGTTTTCAGTCTAAAGCTGATCATTGAGTAATGTTCTTAGGTACAATAGCATCATTCTGGACTAGGTAGAGTCATTGTCGTGGGGCCCCATCTTTTTTTTTTTTTTTTTTTTTTTTTGAGACTTCAGAGATTGCTATTGGAAAGACTTATATTTCACTGTGGAAAACTTGAACATTATTAATCTCAAAATGGAAAGTTTGGATTTATGGTGAATTGAGAAAGGATTCCCAGAAATCAAGGATAAGCATGGAAAGAAATAGAATCTTGACAACAATGGTCCCTAGATTACTGGTTTTCTTCTGTCTCACACCAGTTGGCTCTTCTGATATGAGACAGAATCTCCTAATTTTTTTTTAGCAATATGTTTGGGTTTAGAAGAGAGAGCCATATTCCAGCTCTAAAGCCAGCTTGATTTATAATTGGGACCACAACTGTTCTAGAGTTAAAGAAATATTGATGTTAGGCAGTAAGATATTACCATGTAGAGTATATTGGTACCAATAGGTCCTTCCTTTCTGCTATAGATGTCTAGGTGTCCAAGGCCTTATGATTTCTTGAAGATATCATCCTGTAAAGACAAACAACAGAACTCTGCCCTGACCCTTGTTTGATGAGTTTTTCTTACAACTTGCTCAGTTGGTAGAACATGAGATTCTTAATCTTAGGGTCATGGGTTTGTGCCCCACATTGGATGCCAGATATAATGAGAATTTCACGGAGCCTGTTTAATGGACAAAAGAATTTATTAAGGGGAAAAAACTCACTGTACAGAATTGACACAGGTTCTGGAATGCTATTCCAGCCACCTGAATCAGTTCTGCTTCCAAGCCCCACAAAGGAGCGGAAAAAAAAGCAATACCTATGTGTATCTCAGGTCTTAAGGGTCACCAAGAGGCCATGCCCCAGGGGCATGTACTTCAAGGTCATAGGTAGGTGGACCAGTTACCTGCTGCATCTCTAAGGGCGGTGCTTCAAGGTCATAGACAGAACAGCTATCCACTACACTGTGATCTTTCTTCCTTCCTTTCTTTTTTAAGATAGGGTTTATCTGTATAGCCCTCGTTGTCCTGGAATTTACTCTGCAGCAAGGACTAGCCTCAAACTGAGAGATCCACCTTCCTCTGCCTCCTGAGTGCTGGGATTAAAGCCATGTGATAACACACCTGGCTGTTGTGCTGTGGTTTTATGATGGCCATGGTACCACGAGGCAAGGGTAAGTTTTCAACTCTATTGTGAGCTTACGGGATCATCATCCTATAGTCAGGGCATCATTAACAAGAATCCACTGATGATGCCACTCATCAGTTCATGTCCTTACTGTGCATTTTAAAGTAAACTGCAAGCATCTAGCACACTTTGAAATAGCATTGTTTATTCAAGTTCAACCTGTGGAGACAGTTCCTTTTCCTCTTATGTAGAATTTTCTTTTAATTCCTTTCATATGTTTTAAATGTACACTTGTTGAGTTTTGGCAAATGCCTAGACATTATTCTGATATTTTTTTCCACCAAAGACTAGAGTTTCCCATTCTAGGATTTCATATAAATGGAACATACTGTCTATACTCTTTTGTAGCTGCCTCAATAATTCAATATAATGCTCTTTAAGATTTGCTCATGGTGTCATATGTATTACTTCTTCCCCTTTTATTACTGAGTGGTATTTTATGGATAGAGTCTGATTTGTTTTCCATTCTCTTATAACGGATAGACACCTGAATGTTTCTAGCTTTTCACTCCAATGAGCAGGACAGCTATGACTATTCTTACATAAGCCTTTTTTATGAACGTTTCTCTTGATTTCTCTTGGGCATGCAGGAGACATGGAATTGCTAGGTCATAGCACATATGCTTATTTTATGAGAAGCTATGAGAGATTTCCAGAATGAGTGTGACCATTTGACACTTTGATGAGTAGGTATAAGCATTCTGGCTTCTCTGTGTCCTTGGCAACATTCGGCACAATATATTTAATTTTAGACAGACTGCTGGATGGAGTGTGCTGGTTCACTCTAGTCTGTTTGCATTTCACTAGTGACCGATGAGACCCATTCACATTTAGTTTAGTTTTACTTCTGCAGTCCTTCTGATTTCCTTGTAAAGTTATCCAAGAGACGCCCCCCCCCCCCCCTTTAGCAGTGGTCCAGGTTTCAAAGGCTTTCTACTTTGGATGACTTTCTTGGATTCACAGGGGACACAGATGTGTGGGTGAGGTCCTGTACACACAGTGCACAGCTTCAAGGGAATAGACATTGACCTATGGTAAACACCCCAAGATACAATGGTGGTTTCCAACACAAACATTCACAGCTCCAGGTTTCATAGAATCGCCCCTGGATGGCTAAGACAAGTTTAAAAAAAAATAAACCATGTAAGTTCTTTATACCTTTTATGAACTAGACTAAGTCAGGAGCTTGGCTTTCTGAAGCTAGGTTTGGAATGAGAACTGATATATAATTGATATTTCCCAGGAGCTGGTATCTAAACATCCTCCTCTGCCTTCTGTCTCCATGAAAGGCAACTTTGCCATTCTGGCTCCTGAAGGATGCTCTTCTACTTAGAATGAACAGCAGCTACTTGGGTTTTTTAAGTTTAATTAGTAGAAATCTGACTTATTTTGGTCTTATAATCATTCACTTTCTCAGGACATAGGGAAAGGGGAGGTGAACTATGGGAAAACCTTAGTATGAATTAACTTCAGACATACTGGTTAGTTTTTAGTTAACTTGACATAACCAAGGGTCATCTGGGAGTGAACTCAATTGAGAAAATGGCACCCATCAGATTGGCCTACAGGCAAAGTCTGTGGGTGATTTTCTTGATTAATGATTGATGTGTGAGGGTCCATCTCTTCAGGGATGGTGCCACCCCTAGACACGTGGTGTTGGGTTGTATGAAAAAGCAGGCTCAGCAAGCTATGAGGAGCCAGCCAGTAAGCAGCGTTCCTCCATGGCCTCTGCTTCAGTTCCTGCCTCCAGGTTCCTGCTTTGAGTTCCTGCCCTGACTTCCCTCAGTGATGGCGAGTAGCCAGGGAATATAAGCCAAATAAATTCCTCCCCCCACCCCCCCAAAAACAGTTGGTTTTGGTCAGTGTTTTATCACATCAACAGAGAAGCAAGTTAGCAGAACACACCTTTTAGAAAAATTATATTTAATTATTTACGAGTGTACACACACGCACGCATGTTACAGCATCTGTGTGGAGGTCACTCGCCTCTGTTCTCTCATTCCAACATATGGGGCCTGGGAATTGAACTCGGGTCATCAGGTTTGATGGCAGTGCCTTTACCTGCAGAACCAGCTCGCTGGCATCCCTGGACCTTGTGATCTAGGTTATTGGGAGGTTCATAGGGAAGAAACACAAAGTCAACACCAAGTTGATGTGTGTGAGGAAAAGCTGAGGGTGGGGGCCGTTTTGACGATTGGTCTTTATGTCTATTGATGCCCCATGCTTCATTTTCCTCGTTAGCCAAATAGGGAAGGTATCAATAGCTACCCCATGAGGGAAAGCATAATCTATTACTCTGTGCTTGCCTACTGTCCTCTGGGGCACTTATTCCCTCCAGCACAGGTGTGCCCCAAAACAACAGAAATCTAAGTTAATAATACATTTAAATGTCATATTCTCTAGGTCTATGAAGTGTTTGAAGATTACCTATCCATATGACCTATGTTTCTGTAAATCTGGAAAACCTAACTAACATAACTATAAACGTGACAAATATGGGTGACTATTGACCTGTAATTCTTATCATCCTAAATAACTTAAAGACTAAGACTTCACGTTAATAAGGTAAACAGTCTGTAAACAGATGTACAGTATAAAGATGATGACCTCAAAATTGTGACAATACAAAATATCTTAAACCGAAGTAGGAATGTATAGTGAAATACATAATATGACAACAATATCCTTAATATGTATCAGTATACAAAATATCCTAAACAGAGGTAGAAACATACCATACAGTATGACAATATAATTTTACATTTGCAACAATATGTAAAAATATTTCAAACAGGAAGAGGAATTATATGTACAATACAACAAAGTTTTTATTTGTATCTATATACAAATTATCTTGAGTATGAATATAAAAATGGTTTACATTTGTATCAATATATAAGAATCCATAACAGTGCAAATTATCTAAGGCTGATATTTTAATAAATAAGTTTATTAGTATATACAATAATCTGCCTTAATATACTATACCTATCCATTCCCCTTTTTTATTTTCTTAAACAGAATACTCAGTCTAAATTTTATTGTTCCATCCTCCAACCCTATAACCATTTAACCATAACCTTCAGAAAACTGAAATTTTTGGGAGAGGGGTCATCATTTTCTTAGAATTGCTTCCTGCTGTTTAGGGGGGTGATAGTATCTCTGTGGGGTCCTATAAGAAAGCTTAGATAGTTAGGTCTCCAAAGAACTAGCTGTAGAGTCTGCAATCAGTTTCAGAGTAATGGGTAAGGTTGTCTGTGATTCTAGCTAGAAGTATAGTATGATAGACCATCTTATCTTGGAACTGTCCTGAAGAGTTTTCAGTCTAAAGCTGATCATTGAGTAATGTTCTTAGGTACAATAGCATCATTCTGGACTAGGTAGAGTCATTGTCGTGGGGCCCCATCTTTTTTTTTTTTTTTTTTTAGACTTCAGAGATTGCTATTGGAAAGACTTATATTTCACTGTGGAAAACTTGAACATTATTAATCTCAAAATGGAAAGTTTGGATTTATGGTGAATTGAGAAAGGATTCCCAGAAATCAAGGATAAGCATGGAAAGAAATAGAATCTTGACAACAATGGTCTCTAGACTACTGGTTTTCTTCTGTCTCACACCAGTTGGCTCTTCTGATATGAGACAGAATCTCCTAATTTTTTTTTAGCAATATGTTTGGGTTTAGAAGAGAGAGCCATATTCCAGCTCTAAAGCCAGCTTGATTTATAATTGGGACCACAACTGTTCTAGAGTTAAAGAAATATTGATGTTAGGCAGTAAGATATTACCATGTAGAGTATATTGGTACCAATAGGTCCTTCCTTTCTGCTATAGATGTCTAGGTGTCCAAGGCCTTATGATTTCTTGAAGATATCATCCTGTAAAGACAAACAACAGAACTCTGCCCTGACCCTTGTTTGATGAGTTTTTCTTACAACTTGCTCAGTTGGTAGAACATGAGATTCTTAATCTTAGGGTCATGGGTTTGTGCCCCACATTGGATGCCAGATATAATGAGAATTTCACGGAGCCTGTTTAATGGACAAAAGAATTTATTAAGGGGAAAAAACTCACTGTACAGAATTGACACAGGTTCTGGAATGCCTATTCCAGCCACCTGAATCAGTTCTGCTTCCAAGCCCCACAAAGGAGCGGAAAAAAAAGCAATACCTATGTGTATCTCAGGTCTTAAGGGTCACCAAGAGGCCATGCCCCTGGGGCATGTACTTCAAGGTCATAGGTAGGTGGACCAGTTACCTGCTGCATCTCTAAGGGCGGTGCTTCAAGGTCATAGACAGAATAGCTATCCACTACACTGTGATCTTTCTTCCTTCCTTTCTTTTTTAAGATAGGGTTTATCTGTATAGCCCTCGTTGTCCTGGAATTTACTCTGCAGCAAGGACTAGCCTCAAACTGAGAGATCCACCTTCCTCTGCCTCCTGAGTGCTGGGATTAAAGCCATGTGATAACACACCTGGCTGTTGTGCTGTGGTTTTATGATGGCCATGGTACCACGAGGCAAGGGTAAATTTTCAACTCTATTGTGAGCTTACGGGATCATCATCCTATAGTCAGGGCATCATTAACAAGAATCCACTGATGATGCCACTCATCAGTTCATGTCCTTACTGTGCATTTTAAAGTAAACTGCAAGCATCTAGCACACTTTGAAATAGCATTGTTTATTCAAGTTCAACCTGTGGAGACAGTTCCTTTTCCTCTTATGTAGAATTTTCTTTTAATTCCTTTCATATGTTTTAAATGTACACTTGTTGAGTTTTGGCAAATGCCTAGACATTATTCTGATATTTTTTTCCACCAAAGACTAGAGTTTCCCATTCTAGGATTTCATATAAATGGAACATACTGTCTATACTCTTTTGTAGCTGCCTCAATAATTCAATATAATGCTCTTTAAGATTTGCTCATGGTGTCATATGTATTACTTCTTCCCCTTTTATTACTGAGTGGTATTTTATGGATAGAGTCTGATTTGTTTTCCATTCTCTTATAACGGATAGACACCTGAATGTTTCTAGCTTTTCACTCCAATGAGCAGGACAGCTATGACTATTCTTACATAAGCCTTTTTTATGAACGTTTCTCTTGATTTCTCTTGGGCATGCAGGAGACATGGAATTGCTAGGTCATAGCACATATGCTTATTTTATGAGAAGCTATGAGAGATTTCCAGAATGAGTGTGACCATTTGACACTTTGATGAGTAGGTATAAGCATTCTGGCTTCTCTGTGTCCTTGGCAACATTCGGCACAATATATTTAATTTTAGACAGACTGCTGGATGGAGTGTGCTGGTTCACTCTAGTCTGTTTGCATTTCACTAGTGACCGATGAGACCCATTCACATTTAGTTTAGTTTTACTTCTGCAGTCCTTCTGATTTCCTTGTAAAGTTATCCAAGAGACCCCCCCCCCCCTTTAGCAGTGGTCCAGGTTTCAAAGGCTTTCTACTTTGGATGACTTTCTTGGATTCACAGGGGACACAGATGTGTGGGTGAGGTCCTGTACACACAGTGCACAGCTTCAAGGGAATAGACATTGACCTATGGTAAACACCCCAAGATACAATGGTGGTTTCCAACACAAACATTCACAGCTCCAGGTTTCATAGAATCGCCCCTGGATGGCTAAGACAAGTTTAAAAAAAAATAAACCATGTAAGTTCTTTATACCTTTTATGAACTAGACTAAGTCAGGAGCTTGGCTTTCTGAAGCTAGGTTTGGAATGAGAACTGATATATAATTGATATTTCCCAGGAGCTGGTATCTAAACATCCTCCTCTGCCTTCTGTCTCCATGAAAGGCAACTTTGCCATTCTGGCTCCTGAAGGATGCTCTTCTACTTAGAATGAACAGCAGCTACTTGGGTTTTTTAAGTTTAATTAGTAGAAATCTGACTTATTTTGGTCTTATAATCATTCACTTTCTCAGGACATAGGGAAAGGGGAGGTGAACTATGGGAAAACCTTAGTATGAATTAACTTCAGACATACTGGTTAGTTTTTAGTTAACTTGACATAACCAAGGGTCATCTGGGAGTGAACTCAATTGAGAAAATGGCACCCATCAGATTGGCCTACAGGCAAAGTCTGTGGGTGATTTTCTTGATTAATGATTGATGTGTGAGGGTCCATCTCTTCAGGGATGGTGCCACCCCTAGACACGTGGTGTTGGGTTGTATGAAAAAGCAGGCTCAGCAAGCTATGAGGAGCCAGCCAGTAAGCAGTGTTCCTCCATGGCCTCTGCTTCAGTTCCTGCCTCCAGGTTCCTGCTTTGAGTTCCTGCCCTGACTTCCCTCAGTGATGGCGAGTAGCCAGGGAATATAAGCCAAATAAATTCCTCCCCCCACCCCCCCAAAAAACAGTTGGTTTTGGTCAGTGTTTTATCACATCAACAGAGAAGCAAGTTAGCAGAACACACCTTTTAGAAAAATTATATTTAATTATTTACGAGTGTACACACACGCACGCATGTTACAGCATCTGTGTGGAGGTCACTCGCCTCTGTTCTCTCATTCCAACATATGGGGCCTGGGAATTGAACTCGGGTCATCAGGTTTGATGGCCAGTGCCTTTACCTGCAGAACCAGCTCGCTGGCATCCCTGGACCTTGTGATCTAGGTTATTGGGAGGTTCATAGGGAAGAAACACAAAGTCAACACCAAGTTGATGTGTGTGAGGAAAAGCTGAGGGTGGGGGCCGTTTTGACGATTGGTCTTTATGTCTATTGATGCCCCATGCTTCATTTTCCTCGTTAGCCAAATAGGGAAGGTATCAATAGCTACCCCATGAGGGAAAGCATAATCTATTACTCTGTGCTTGCCTACTGTCCTCTGGGGCACTTATTCCCTCCAGCACAGGTGTGCCCCAAAATAAAACCCACCAAGTCTCTGTGTGACATCCAGTAGGTGACTGCATCCTTCTGAACTTCAGTTTCCTAAACAGTATTTTAATTATGATGGAATCTACACGCTAGATAATAACAACTCAATAGAGATAATTCTCAATAAAAACTCAATACTAGCCATTCTGATGGGTGTAAGATGGTATCTCAGAGTCATTTTGATTTGCATTTCCCTGATAATTAAGGATGTTGAGCAATTCCTTAAATGTCTTTCAGCCATTTGAGCTTCTTCTGTTGAGAATTCTCTGTTTAGCTCTATAGCCCATTTTTTAATTGGACTGTTGGGTATTTTGATGTCTAATTTCTTGAGTTCTTTATATATTCTGGATATCAGCCCTCTGTCATATGTGGGATTGGTGAAGATCTTTTCCCATTCTGTAGGCTGTCGCTTTGTCTTATTGACTGTGTCCTTTGCCCTACAAAAGTGTCTTAGTTTTAAGAGGTCCCATTTATTAATTGTTGTTCTCAGTGTCTGTGCTACTGAATTCATATTTAGGAAGTGCCAATGCGTTCAAGAGTACTTCCTACTTTCTCTTTTATCAGGTTCAGAGTAACTGGATTTATGTTGAGGTCTTTGATCTGCTTGGACTTGAGTTTTGTGCACAGTGACAGATATGGATCTATTTTCATTCTTCTACATGTTGACATCCAGTTATGCCAGCACCATTTGTTGAAGATGCTTTCTTTTTTTCATTGTACAGTTTTGGCTTCTTTGTTGAAAATCATATGTTCATAACCAAACTAGCAGAAACACATGAACTGTGAACCAATAGCTGAGGAGCCCCCATGGAACTGGACCAGGCCCTCTGGTTAAGAGAGAAAGTTGATGAGTTTGAACTGTGCAGGAGGCCCCCAGGCAGTGGGACTGAGACCTGTCCTTGGTGCATGAGCTGGCTTTTTGGAACCTAGGGCCTATGCTGAGACACTTTGCTCAGCCTTGGTGCAGGGAGGAGGGTACTGGACCTGCCTCAACTGAATCTACCAGGCTGGGCTGACTCCCCAGGGTAGACCTTGCATTGGAGGAGGTGGGAATGGGGGATAGATGAGGGGGAAGGCTGGGGAATTGGAAGAGGGAAAACAGGGGAATCTGTGGCTGATATGTAAAATTAAATTAATTATAAAATAAAAATATTTATTTAAAAAACAAAAAACCCTCATCAATACTAGATAATAACTCAAAAAATACTGAATGTTGTTATAAGTTTCACTTGATGGAAATTATATAACTGTTAATAAAGAAAAGCTGCATGTAAAATATTGACCCTGACTCAAGGTGCCACAGTAAGTAGGAAAAGCAGGACACCATATTACTTCTGTACCATAAGGGTAAATATGTAGAATAAACCAGAGCCAAGCACTCACCAGAAAGTACTGAAAAGAAACACAGATATGCCAGTGGGAGGTGGGATGGAGGAACATGTTCACAATACCTTCCTATAGGGAGAAAGTGCCGTTTGGTTTTTAAATATATATTGTTATAATAGTAATAATTATCATCATCACCATCATCATGTGTCTGTGTGTGCACGCATACGTGCCAAAGTGTATACGTGGAGGTTAGAGGACCACTTTTGGTAGTTGATTTTCTTCTTCCACTACAGAATCCAAGGATTGAACTCAAGTCACTAGGTTTGTGTGGCAAATGTTTTACTCACTGAGATATATTTCTGGCTCTTTTATTTTATTTAATTTTTAAAAATTAGACTTATATGCATGTATGTCTGTGTGTGCATATATGCATGTGAGTGAGGGTGCCTACAGAGGCCAGAGACATTGGCTTGTTTGGAGCTGGCAGTACAGGCAGCTGTCTGGGACTTGAACTCAGGTCCTCTACAAGAGCAGTGTGTGTTCTTAACCATTTGAGCCATCTCTCCGGATCTCACTAGCCCTCACAAATCATCCTTGGGGATCTCTTTAAAAGCCAAACTAATAGCAATGGTCTCTGTCTTTTCTTTCCAGTTTCCTGGCATTTAACACTGACACAGTGGGCCATCTTGCCTTTTTGCTGAAAGCATTGAATTTTCGAGAAAGGGTTCTTCAGCGGAGTTTGGTGTCCAGAATTTACAATAAGGTAAAGATATTGTTATGGTTTTTTTCCTTTTGATGAATGTGTAAGGTATAGCCAAACTTCATGATAAATTTAGCAGGGGATGAATCTGCATACTCAGAAACTTGGGGAAGTGGTCAGGTCTCTACAGGCTGTCTTATAGGGCAGCCTTGCCTGCTCTGGAAGAAGCACCATACTATTGTTTAACCTTTTGTGTCCTGTTCTAGAGTCCTACCCATAAGCATCATTTGGCACCACAGCAGGTGCAGAGTGTAGGGATTTTCACTGGAAATGAAAAAACCCTATTCAGATGTAGAACAAATACATTGTCCTCAGGAGAGAATTTGTACATTGAACATATGTAAAATTAGCATTGTGTTCATCTGAGGTGTATTATATTTCCTGTTAAGAAATTTGTGGATTTCTGTGAAAACATAATATAGGATGTGGGGAGGTGGCTCATTTCTTAAAGTGGTTACCCCACAAGCATGAGGACCTAAGTTTGTATGTCTAGTACCCTCCTGTGCACACACCTGTAATTCCAGTGCTGGAGAAGTAGAAACAAGAATTTCCCTGGGGTTTGCTGGCCAACCTGTGTAGTCAGTGGGTAAGTTCCATGTTCAGTGAAAGACTCTGTCTCAAAAACAAGCGAATGGAAATGAGAAGGGATTGGGGAAAGCACCTCATGTCGATTTCTCGTCTCCATATGCATGTGAACATACATCCACTCACCCACGCAGACCTACATACAGGTACCACACACACACCACATACACATGTACAAAAATACATACCTCCATTGATAGATATTAAGAAGGAATAGCTGTCATGCACAGTGCCAGTGGGGTTGGCTTGAAGAAACACTCCAGCACTTCATGTTTTATCATTTGGTCCAAGGCAATTGGTCAACAAGACTCCAGAAAGTTTTATCTATCCACTCTTGATCTTGAGTCAGTGCTCAGAGCTGAAGAACCAGGATTCAGAGAGCCGCGCTTCTTCTGTACTAGAACTAGGTGCTAAAGGGACCAGAACTGAGTCCCCGGAACTCTCTTTCAATCCACCACTTTTTATATCAATGCATAGTGATGTCATCTAGTCCAACACAATGGAGATAGGAATAAAGAGAGTGCAATCCATATAGAGACAAGCATTCTCTCAGGAAGCATGCTGGAGGCAGAAGACTCCTGGAAACATAGAAGCAGTTAAGACTCACACTTATGGGACAGAGCCACATTGGGTAAGGAAGCTGGGCTCAGGGGTGAGCACAGTCCATCTCTCAGGTAGAGATAAGGGGTGACACTCTGCCTGACCACAATGGCGCAATCATGTGATTTAAGTCTCTCCACCCACCCCTGGCCTTTTCACAATGGAGACAGCTGCAGAGACGGAAGTCTATAACCCAGGGCAAAGATGCAGCAGGAAGAATGGAGACAGTGCAGCCTGCAAACCATCTTTTGAACACTATAGAAGAAAAGGTTGAAGGTGAAATTGCAAGAGAGGGAAAAAACGATAGCAATCCAGCCAGTGGGAAATCCCAAAGTGCCAGGACAAAGGGAGCCACAGTAACAGTCATAGACACAATGGACCAATACTTCCTTTGTATTGAAAAACGTGTTTGTGGGTGGAAAGCCTGCGCCTGTAGCCTATAGGTCCATTGCTTTTCTCTCTGTTGTAACAAACACCTGTCAAAAACAGCGTAAGGAAGGGTTTGTTTTGGCTCACAGTTTGGGGTGCTTATCCATTCTAACAGTGGAGGCATGGCTGCCTGAGCTGGAGTCACCCTGTGTCCGCAGTGAGTGGTTGGCTCACTCTTTCTTTTCTATTCAGCCTGGGACCCAGCCAGTGGGACCCTATTGCCTGCATTCAGGGTAGATCTTTCCTTCTCAGTTAGACCTTTCTAGAAATACCCTCATAGGCACACATGCAGGTGTGTCTTCATGGTGATTCTGCTGCTTTTAATTCTATTCCCTGCATAGTAAAGATGCTCCGAGACTTGCTAAACACTCAGAAATATTTTCTGTTTACAATTGTTCTCTGCCGGAGGACAAGTAATCGTTTCCATTGGTGTCTATTCTGATTTCGAGAGAAGAAAACTCCCACACATGTGAATGTGTTTTCCAAACATCAAATAAACACTAGGCAAAGGATGTGCTGAATAAAATTGGAGAGGGCTTTAGAGCCCAACAGTTACCATTCGCTGCTGCCAAACTTCAGGTCCTCTTCTGTAATTTGGAATAATAAGGCTGAGTGTGATGCAAATGTGCCGCATGGCTGGAATATCACTGGATATGTAAAGTAGCTGTCGAAGCTCTAATCTTACCTTCATGTTAATTACCCAAGTTTCTACCATCCGTGTAACCTGTTTATAGACAATACCATGAAATATTCATAGCACACAAGACAGTTTCAAGGGCTAATCAGAAAAAAGACCATGAAGATTATCAAGCAGGCTCCTGCCTTGGGGAAAGCCTACATCTAGTTTTAGCCTGAGGCAAAATTAAGACAAAACCCATAAGGTTAGGAGAAAGAATATGGTCATCTATTGTTTTAGTTTGTGTCTTTCACTCCTTGGCTTGTGTTTGCTTCCATAGATTAATTGTGTATTGTAATACAGTGATTCCAACCGGCAGTTTGAACATCGAACCTAAGCAGAGGTTGGTCAATAGTCTTTGGCTAGTGGTCAAAGAAGAGACAGTTCATCCAGCATCCATAATCTTCCTAAAAACAACCGTAATGTTTGGCTTAGAGCTTTCAGATGAAAAGGCAAAGCCATGAGGGCTTTGGGAATCTGTGTGTCTTCCTAGTTCTTTGATAAAACTTTGACTGGTTTTTCTTCCTCAAAAGCACATTCTATTACAGACATGTTTGGCCAACCTTCTCAGTGCATTGGACAGCCGCTCTGCCTCCTACCCTGCAGTGGCCAGTGGGTCCCACAACAGAACCAGCCTTTGCAGTCATTTGACAATGTGTTTCTCTGCCCAGAGCTGTCAGGTTTTCACTCAAAAGGAGTCCCAGGAAAGCCTTTGCCTTGGAGAGCTCTTGCCCCCTGAGCTCCCATGGGGGCTCATTTCTCCAGTTTTCCAAACTTGTGTGGCAAGGGCCATTCATAGTTGCTGCCTCAGTTCCCCACTGGTAGGAGAAAACACATGCCATTGAGCAATGGCTTGTCACATTGAGAATATTGCATCATGTAAAGCTGCCATTCTGCAGGGAAACCGTAGACAGGAAGATGAATCATCAGTAATCAGTTTGTTTGAAAAAACATGACTTTACTTGCCAATGTCCATGACAGAAGCTGGCTGGGTAGCAAAGTGAGAATGTAGGTAAGGGATCTAGTCCTAGCGAGTCTGGAGAGGCTCAGGGTCTGCTTCTCATCACTTGTCGCGTTCTTTCACATTAGCTGCACCTCTACTTTTTGTCATTTCTTTAGTTTTTGAGAATTTCATACATATCCATAACGTATTGACATTAGTTCCATCATCCTTTCCCCTCTACCTCCTGCCTTCCCCCTTCCTCGTATATCCATGGCTTCTATGACTATTGTTGTTACATAGATGCAACGGTATGTTTAGTGCTGCCCACTAGGGTCCAGATAACCTGTCAGATGACGTGTGCTGGAGAAAACCAGTTCCCTCTCTCAGAAGCGATTGAATGCCTGGAGCTCTGCATCCAGGAGTGGGAATTTCTCCCATTCCTGTTGTTGTTAGGCAGGGCCTGTTTAGGCCACACTATGTTGAGATTTCATGGTGCAGCATCCCTGTCAAGTCCAGAAGACACTGTTTTCAGCAGTCCTGGTCCTCTGTTCTTACAATCTTCCTGTCCCCTCTGCTCCTGTGGTCCCTAAACCTTCGATGTAGAGGTTGTGTTGTCTGTGGACCAAGTGGGGCTGAGCATTCCAGGCCTCTTAGTCTCCAATTTTACCAGTTGTGGGTCTCTGTGATAGCATCCATTTGTGGCAAAAAGAATCTTCTTTGGTGAAGGGTGTCTCAGTTACTTTTTCTATTGCCATGATAAAACACCATGACCAAAGCAACATAAAATAAGATTTGGGGCTCATAACTGCAGGGGGTTAGAGTCTGTGAGCATCATGGTGGAGGGCAAGGCAGCAAACAGACAGGTGTGGTGCTGGAGCAGTAGCTGAGAGCTTACAACATCTTTATCTGCAAGTAGGGGGCAGAGAGAGGCAGAAAACTAATTGAGAATGGAATGAGCCTTTTGAAACCTCAAAGCTCACATCCAGCGACGCACCTCCTCTAAGAAGGCCACACCTCCTAATCCTTTCCATACAGTTTTACTATCTGGGGACCAAGCATTGGAACATGTGAGTCTGTGGGGGCCATTCTCCTTCAAACCACCACACAGGGCAATAGCTACACTTATCTGTGGGTAGAAGGATAGGTGTTTAGAATATGGTTAGGAGCTTCATTGATTTAGGAAAATGGCAATACTAGCTTCTCTTCCTGGGGCTCTGACTCCTCCAGACACAGGTCAAGGTTCCAGTATATGCCTCTACTTTAGAGGGTGTAGGAATCCACTGAGAAAGATTGATTTCAGAAAGCTGGGGCAGATTACCCTCCACCACACCACAGACCAAGTTGAAAAGAAATGGAAGCTGTATGCAAGCAAGCATCAGGATTTATCATCAGACTTAAGGCAGTAAACTAATTTGGAAATAAGTACTTTAATTTTCTTTATTTGGAGAGCTAGATGGAGAATTAGTGGAGGCTGGAAATGAGATTGCTAGAAGTGTAACTATGTAGCACTTTCTATTTCGACAATTACTGTTACTCCAGTTTTTATTATTGTGAATGCACAAGCTGAGGACTCTTAAATGCATGGGACTTTAAATGTGGATCTTTAAAACATAGTAACACTGCAGAGCTTCTGAAGATAATGGCAGCTGTTCTGCATCTCACAAGTTTAGCCCTGACACACCTTTGTTCACATCTGTCACTTGAGGCCGGGACTCTTCATCTAAGCTCTCATATGTAGAAAAGGCCAATTGTCTGTGTTGGCAACTAGATGGCCCCTGAGTGGGTGGCACATGCTTGGGAGAAGGGCAATTAGACCATCCCTCAAACAAGGGTCTTCACAAACACTGGTTAAGAGGCAGCTGATCGATCTAGGTGTGGTGATATTTTATTTGTACTGAAATGTGATTTTATTTGTATATTAATAAAGTTGCCTTGGAGTCAGAACAAGCCATAGCAGAAGCTGGGCGGTGGTGGTACACGCCTTTAATCCCAGCACTTGGGAGGCAGAGCTAGGCAGGATCTCTGTTCAAGGATACAGCCAGCATGGCGACACATGCCTTAAATCTCAACACCAACCATAGAAGACCTGGAGGTCTATACAGACAGGCAGTGACGAGGAGGTCATGTGGCTGGGTTTACAACCAATGGGAAGGCAGAACAGAAAGTGTATATGAAAGACAGGACACAGGAAGTAGGTCTCTGGCGGAGAGGAAAGACAGAGCAGCAGTGAAGGGTAAGTTTTTCAGCTCTCAGCTATTGCTCTGACCTCTTGGCTTTTAACTGGGCAATTGGCTCTGTGTTTCTTATTTAACAAGATGGTTACATCTACATCTAGGAAAACATTGTTGTCAGTCAGTCCAGACAGAGAACCCACCACTGACTGTACCCATCTGAGGGTCCAGACAGAACAGTAGTCATCAGTCTGTTTATTAAATTTAAAATATTTAGTTTTACTATCTTTATGTATGCTTCTGTGGTTGGGGGAGCAGGAGGTTTGTGCAAGTGAGTGCTGGAACCTGTGAAGGCCAGAGGCAAGGTATCTCCTGGAACTTGAGTTATGGGTGGTTGTGGTTCATCTGATGTGGGTGCTGGGAACCAAAGGGTTCTCTGCAAGAGCAGTACTTGCTGGTGACTGCGGAGCCATCTTTCCAGCCATAGTTCTTAAGTTTAAAACAAACAAGCAGGCTGGAGAGATGGCTCTGTGGTTGAAAGCGTATCACATACAGCTCTTTCAGAGGGCCTGGGTTCCATTCCCAGCACCCACATCAGGTGGCTCACAATGGCCGCAACTCCAGCTCCAAGGAATCTAATGCCCTCTTCTGGCCTCCACAGACACTGCATTCACATGCTTATACCTCCAGACACATAATTAGAATAAAATAATTAAAAAACAAAAAACCTAGCATGGTGACTGGAGCAAGCAGGTACCTAAAAAATCTGTTGACACAAAAATAGCAAGAGCTTTGCTCCAAACACAGATCATTAGTCAGAAAATGGAATGAGAAATCACATGTCCCAGATTCATTGTTTATGTCTTTGGAGCATGGTGGCTGTGTTTCCAAGGGCCACTTTGAACAAAACTGCAACTTCCTCTCAGCTGGCTAGTGTTATAACTTCTGGAATGTGAAACAGATTCCTATTGCTCAATGAGAGATTAGGGCTTAAATCCGGAAACTCCTGACACAGGGAAGAGGTGATATGGCTGGGAAGGAGTGGGTGGTGGTCCGGAGAGTTCTGGGACTAGAGAGGCAGGAAGCCCCAAGGCAGCCTACTCTCTCCTCCCAGCTTTGACTGCTCGCAGACATTTGCATAGCTCTTCCCTCTTCTTTCTGGCCATCATTACTATTTTAAGCCCACTTAGTAAATTCTCTCTCTCTCTCTCTCTCTCTCTCTCTCTCTCTCTCTCTCTCACACACACACACACACACACACACACACACACACACACACACACACACACACGAGTTTATCCCCTTGGAAGGGATCCCTGAGATCATACAATCAGACCCACTCATTATGGGCAGTCAGCCTGGGGTCAGGAGTCCACGGTTTCTCCGTGTGTTAGTCACCACTGGCAAGACTAGGACTGAGGAATGTCCTGAGATGAGACTGTGAGGGCAGCTGACTTTCCTTGTCAGTGGCTCTGCCTTACAACCATTGGTACTGGCTGACTTCTTGGCTAGGAAGGATTTCTGTTTTCCCCATTCCTGAATGTATTACTTGGCTTCTCTGTAGATTATTCATTCAGTGAATTCCTATTTATATCAGGATGGATTCATAGGTAATTATTTTATACTTTGAGTTATAATCTAATACTGTTGATTAGATTCTCCCCATTCCACCACCTCTGTCTTCCTTCCTCTCTCCCTTCCTTCCTTCTTCCTTCCTTCCTTCCTTCCTTCCTTCCTTCCTTCCTTCCTTCCTTCCTTCCTCCTCCCTGTAGCTGGAAGTTTCCTTGTGTTCTGCCCAGCCCGTGGTTGAGACAAATCTCTCCCACTCATGTTCCAAAGCTGAGAAGTCCCAAATAAACACACAGAGGCTTGTATTATTTATAACTGTTTGGCCATTAGCTTAGGCTTATTACTGACTAGCTCTTATACTTAAATTAACCCATAATTCTTATCTATGTTTAGCCACATGGCTTGGGACCTTTTCTCAGTTCTGCCTTGTCATCTTGCTTCCTCTGTGTCTGGCTGGCGACTCCTGACTCAGCCTTCCTCTTCCTAGCATTCTCCTCATCTGCTCACCCTGTCTATACTTCCTGCCTGGCTACTGGCCAATCAGCGTTTTATTTATCAACCAATCAGAGCAACACATATTCACAGCATACAGAGGGACATCGCATAGCACCTTCCCTTCCCTTCCTTCCTCCCTTCTTCACTTTCTCTCTCTCTCTCTCTCTCTCTCTCTCTCTCTCTCTCTCTCTCTCTCTCTTTCTCTCTGTCTCCCTCCCTTTCTTTCTGAGTATTTTCTTACTTCCTGGTTTATCTTTATCTTGCTTCGTTACTGGCAACCCTGTATCAGTCACTTCTCCAAGGAGCTCAGGCTACTCTGTTGATAATTGTATTAAAAATCCAGTGTCTTATCCTTGGGTTCCCTCTGCTTCCTATTCAAAGCCATAGAATCAATATAAATATGAACACATACTAAGTCACGTATATTTGAAATCACGGGTTTTTAGTGATAGCTCCGACTTCAGTATAAACAGTAGGGATCATTCTGATGTCACGCTCCCATTCGTTGTTTCTTGCTTGTTTGCAAATTCCCAGGATACATGTTAAGAACGTGACAGAATGGCCCCTGGTGAGGAACACACGGACTAACTAGAGTGCAGTGTTTTTCTCTGTAACATCAGCTCTATATCATAGAATCAAAACAGTATTTCCAACATTTAACTAGTCATTTATTCTGCACGGCTGTACTCCCATGTCACAGACTCTTTCCTATGTGTAACTCTTCCTTCAACTCCCTCTGTCTCCAGGCTGATACATCGCCCCTTTCTCTTTCTTTTTAAAATTATTGTTATTCTTAGGGTCCCTATGAAAACCTGTGAAGTTCCCTAGCCTCCCTGCTATACAGGAAGCTGCATTCAGGGAACTGGTACCCATTTCTCATCCAAATACCCCAACTCTTTGGCTTTTTTCTCTGTTAGGGCTTGAAGATGAAATTCCCCCTATGCAGTCTGAAGTGTGAAGTCAACTCCCATCAGGCAGTTCTTGAGAGGTGACTGAGGACTCAGACCTGGTCCACAGAGTAATCAATCCATAGTTTAGTGGTAATAATGATCAGTAGCAGAAACTAGGAGGTAGGTCTTAGTTGGAGGAACTGGGGCTGTGTGCTTGAAGAGTCTCTCTCTCTCTCTCTCTCTCCCCCCCCCCCTCCCTACCCCCTCTCTCTCTGTCTTTCTCCCTCCCTCCCTTTCTCTCCCTTCCCTCTTTCGGTT